>NC_053027.1:105999890-106109170 GCF_003073215.2 Triticum urartu
GCTCAGGGCAGTCGGGGATGGTCGGAATTGAGCGAATCGACGGCGGTGGCGCGGCGCTGTGGCGGTGAATAAGATGACCGTGACGTCGTCTTGGGGCCTCCTGATGCAAATGGAGTAGCGGGCGAGGACGAGCGCGACGTGATGTATCTCGCGGATAGCGCGAGATGGCAATCGGTGGCCGATGGCCACGCGCATGTTGATGGCGTGGCCATGGATGCGCGCGGGCAAGCGCGAGAGCGAAGGTGGGAGACGATGGAGAGGGGGAAAAGTGGCTAGGGTTCGGCGTAGGTCGCGGACGGCGTCTTTAACCCTAGCAAGGGCCGTGGGATGGCCGGCACGTCGCCTAGCCATCGGCCATGGCGGGGCGGTTGGATGGCCACCACGCACTCCCTGCCTCCTGTAGCAGGAGGTGGAAGGAGAGGTGCGGCTGGGCTGGGCCAGATGTGCACTGTGCACTTTGGCCCAGTGCACATTAGGTTTTACTGTTTTCTCTTTTATTTTGCTTTTTTGTTTTTTATATTGTAATTTCTTTAGCCACTAATTGGATTTTATAAAATATGTAACTAGTCCCGTAAATAACATTGAAGTATATAGCACTGCGGAAGGCATTTGAAAAGCTTGGGAATTTTTATAGTTTTTTAAGTGGTTAAAACATTGTTTTGATCCCTCTTTTAATTATTTTAGGGCATTTAAATATTTTATTAAATGTTGATTTCACCACCATAATTACTTATGATTTATTTGTCACATCCAGAACATTTTAGTTTTAATATTTGAAAACTTTTATTGTTGAACTTGAATTTGAATTTTGAATCCGAACGGGATTGAATCATCGCGAGATTAACAACCGGACGTGGCATTGTTAGCAGAGATTACTGTAGCTTAATTATCCGGGCGTCACAATTCTCCTCCACATACGATCCTGGTCATGTATATCTTTGCCAACTTAGCACTAGTGTAAGTAGTCTTCACTGGGATGAAATGCGCTACCTTTGTCAAATGATCGACTACTACCCAAATCGAATCATAGCTTGAACGTGTTCTGGGCAATCCCGTAATAAAATCCATGCCTAGCTTATCCCACTTCCATTCGGGTATTGGCAATGGCTGTAGCAATCCTGCTGGCTTCTGATGCTCTGCTTTTACTCTCTGACATACATCACAAATTGCTACATACTCCGCAATATCCTTCTTCATTCCGGTCCACCAGAAAGTATCTTTCAAATCTAAATACATCTTGGTATTTCCTGGGTGAATCGAATATGGTGAATCATGGGCCTCTTGCAGAATTAACTTCCTGATCTCCGGGTTATTAGGTACATAAACACGGTCTTCAAACTATAAGGTATCGTGCTCATCCTCACTAAATCCTTTAGCTTTTCCTTTGCTCATTTTCTCCTTTATAGAAACAATCTCCTTGTCAGTCCTTTGAGCTTCTCTGATCTTATCCATCAAAGTAGACTGAATCTCCAATGCTGCTACATAGCCTCTCGGAACTATCTCCAAACATAGATCACGAAGATCCTTGGCTAACTCCCTTGGTAAATCTCCCGCCATTAGGGTGTTGACATGGCTTTTACGGCTCAATGCGTCGGCTACTACGTTAGCCTTCCCGAGATGATAATGCAATCTCATATCATAATCCTTGATGAGCTCCAACCATCTCCTTTGCCTCAGATTCAACTCCTTCTGCATGAAAATGTACTTCAAACTCTTGTGATCCGTGTACACCTCGCAGTGGTTTCCAATGGGAAAATGTCTCCAAGTTTTCAATGCATGCACTATGGTTGCTAACTCCAAATCATGCGTGGCATAATTCAACTCATGAGGCTTAAGCTGTCGTGAGGCATATGAAACAACTCTTCCCTCCTGCATAAGTACTGCTCCAAGTCCTCGACGTGAAACATCGCAATATACCTCATAATCCTTGTTCTGATCCGGCAAAATCAATACTGGTGATGCAACCAAACGTTTCTTCAACTCCTGAAAACTGGCCTCACATTCCTCAGTCCATTTGAACTTGGTATCCTTCTTCAACAACTCCGTCATAGGTTTTGCAATCTTCAAGAAATTTTCAATGAATTTCCGGTAGTATCCTGTGAGTCCAAGAAAATTCCGGATCTCTCCAACTGTTGTTGGGGCTTCCCAATTCGTCACAGTGTCAACCTTGGTGGGATCTACTGCTATACCTTCTCTGGATATAACGTGTCCTAGGAATCCACCTTCCTTCAACCAAAATTCACATTTGCTAAACTTGGCATATAACTGATGTTTTCTGAGCTTCTCAAGTACCAAATGCAAATGCTCCTTATGCTCCTCTTCATTCTTCGAGTAAACCATAATATCATCAATGAACACTACGACGAACTTATCCAAAAACTCCATAAACACTTTGTTCATCATGTTCATAAAATAGGCCGGGGCGTTAGTCAGACCAAATGACATAACGTTATACTCGTACAGCCCATACCTGGTGGTAAAAGCCATCTTAGGTATATTCTGTTCTCGAATTTTCAACTGATGGTATCCTGATCGCAGATCGATCTTGGAAAATACCTTAGCTCCTTGCAATCGATCAAACAGATCATTGCTCATCGGTAGTGGGTACTTGTTCTTGATGGTTACTTCATTCAATCCTCGAGAATCAACAACCATCCTTAACGATCCATCCTTTTTATCCACTAGAAGTACTGGCGATCCCCAAGGCGAAGAGCTTGGGCGAATATAACCTTTATCCAATAACTCTTTAATCTGCTTCTTAATCTCCTCCAAATCCTTTGCGGGCATCCTGTATGGTCTCTTAGATATTGGCCCTGTGCCTGGCAAAAGCTTAATCAAAAACTCAATATCTCTATCCGGTGGCATGCCTGGCAACTCCTCTGGAAACACGTCAGGGAAATCCTTCACTACTGGTACTTCCTCCTGCACAACTCCTGTTAAGGAATTTACCTGAGTCCTTTTCGGCACATGCCGGGATACATACTTGATCCTTCTTCCTTCTGGCGTTGTAAGCAAAATTGACTTACTGGCACATTCAATGTTCCCTTCATACTTCGATAACCAATCCATGCCTAATATCACATCCAATCCTTGAGATTCCAATACTATTAGGTCCGAGGGAAATACATAGTTACCGATCCTTAGTGGTAACCGATCACACCATAGGCTAGCCATATACTCTGCTCCAGGTGAGGTTACTAACATGGGTGACCTAAGGGCTTGGGTTGGCAGTTTATACTTATCCACAAATCCCCTTGATATGTATGAATGCGATGCACTAGTATAAAAAAGAACGAGTGCAGTAAATGACTTAACCAAAAACTTACCTATTACTGCATCTGGCTGAGCTTCAACCTCCTCCACGTTAACGTGGTTCACCTGTCCTCTGTTGAAAGGGTTCGGCTTCTTCCTAGAGCTTCCATTGCCACTTCCATTCTAGGCTTCAGGACATTCATTGGCATAATGTCCGGTCTCCTGGCACTTAAAGCAAGTGACTTGGGTCAGGTCTCTCTTGGATGGGGTTGATGGGTTGGTACGGTTCTGGCCGTTGCTTCCTCCATTCCCATTACCATTCTTGGGGCCATTATGATTATGTGAACTTCCTCCCCATGGGTATGCTGAAAAGGTCCTCTCGGTTTAGGGGTAAAACGCGGCTTCTGCTGAGCTCCAGAATTGTACTTCCCTTGTCCATACTTCCTCTTACCGTTCTCAATTTGTTGCTGCTTCCCTTCAATCATAAGAGCACGATCTACCAACTCCTGGTAGTTGTTGAAGGTTGCTACCATCAACTGCATGCTCAACTCATCATTCAGTCCTTCCAGGAACTTCTCCTGCTTAGCTGCATCCGTAGCAACGTCATCTGGGGCATAACGGGCTAGCTTACTAAAGTCATCCACATACTGGCCAACTGTCCGTCCTCCTTGGCGCAAGTTGTGAAACTCACGCTTCTTCATGGCCATAGCTCCTGCTGAAACATGGGCAGTATGGAAAGCCTGCTGAAACTGGTCCCATGTGACAGTGTCGATAGGGAAAGTGGCTGTGAAATTCTCCCACCATGATGCTGTGGGTCCGTCAAGCTGATGTGTGGCAAACTTCACCTTTTCCGCATCTGTGCATCCTGCCGTGGTCAAATCCCTTGCTGTCTTGCGGAGCCAATCATCTGCTACTATAGGCTCGATGCTACTGGAAAACACCAGCGGATTCAGCCTAAGAAAACAGGCTAAGTGATCAACAGGTGGTGGTGGTGGTGGGTTGTTGTTGTTGTTCCCCTGATTCTGATTCTGCACTAGCAACTGCATCAACATATTCTGCTGCTGGATCAGCTGAGTGAGCTCTGGTGGGAAGGTAAATCCGGGGTCACGTCTCAGAGGCATCTGATGGGTTTAGAAAAGATGAGATTTAAGAATAGAGAGGGGTCTAAAGAGAAAACACTACCCATATGCACATGAGGCAAAAGCAAGCGATTCACTTCATTCAATCAAACAAGGGCATACAATCGGTCTAACTATCGCAAAAGTGCTCGAACTACTATATTTACATGGTGGACTACTACTACTAATGGGGTGGTCTAGTAGAAATTTTCTTCGGTTGCAAACTCCATGATATCTGCTCCAGCTTCATCAACATAGTCATCATCGCTATCATCTGGATCTGAGTCGGTGTCGTCGATGATGGTGTAGTCTTCCGGGTGAATCTCCTTAGTTTCTTCGTCTTCTTCTACTAGTGTAGGGCCTCCCATAAATATTCCGATCTTCATTGTTAGGCCGGCATTCTTATCCACTAGTACTTTGATTTCCTCCTCATAATCTTCACGTGTAGCCTTGAGTTCTTCCTCCAGTTCTGTGATTCTTGTCCTCGCCTTCTTCAGATCTATCATGTCCGCGCACATCTGGTTCTCCTGACGTCGAATGTGCTGGTTTAACTCCTGGATACAAGCTGCGATTGATCTATCCTTCTTGGTGCTGATCATCTCTCAATGCTCATCTCGGCGCCCACAAATTTGGTAGATTGTATCCTTAAGATCATTGCAGTAAACTTCTCCAATACGTCCCATGGTGATGTGAGCTGCCATGCTCTTTCCTAGACTCCAGGTTGGTACATCAAAGGAAAACTCTATGGGCTCAGTGACTGGCATGAACGTCCTTCCTAGAACTTGAACTTGAATCATCCAGCGCTCCTCTTTAGGTAAAGTGGCGTTGTAGGTTCTGGTGAAGCTTGGTACTCCGATGTTCAGATATCTAGTGACTTCCTTCAAGTGACATCCATAGGGTGTATCTTCATCCGGTTGTGTAAACTTGTTCCTTGCATCCGCCATCCTAAAAGAGTAGAAAAGATGAGGAGTCAGAATGAGAAGAGTGAGTAGTGATCTAGGGCTTTAGCTTAGTGGTCGTGTCCTATAGTCAGTGTGTGCTCTGATACCATCTTGTAGCGACCAGACCTCAAACGGTCCAATCTCTGTGCTCTAGTGTCATCCCTGGATCAGTAATGCTGACACCGCATAGTACTTGAAGGATTTATAACAGAGTAGCAATCACACACTTATTACAACGAGTGTCTCAAAAGAGAACTTATTACATTTAATATGGCTTAAGGCCATCTAATAACGATAACAGCGGAAGGCTTGGAAGATAAGTGAGTCCATCAACTCCAACGACATCACTGAGTATAGAACCACGACCTAAAAGGCTCCTTACTCGTCGTCTGAAAAGTCTGCAACATGAACGTTGCAGGCCGAAACGGGTCAGCACATGGAATATGCTGGCAAAGTAACACATAGAGAGCAATGAAAGAATAAGGCTATACTACATGCATATTTGGCTGTTGGAAAGCTCTACGGTTACAGTTTTGCGTAAAGCCAATTTTTCCCTACTACAAAGGAATAAATTTTATTTAACTATCATGGTAGTTGTTAAACATTGAGAGTGTAGACACCCTCTCAATCCCAATTAAGCATCATCCTTAAAACCCAACAAAATTAATTAGAGTAACATGATGAGATTCACATGATAATCCAAGTACTAGATACTCAAATTGTCCATAATCGAGGACACGGCTAACCATGATTAGTTTATACACTCTGCAGAGGTTTGCGCACTTTTCCCCACAAGACTCGATCTCCTCCGTTGGGATTCTCGCACTACATGGTGTTTGAGAAACGGATGACCGAGACATAGTCTTTCAGAAGCGCTTGCACCTTACGAACGGGTAGACCGTACCAACCTACATCCCCTACATCTGCTGGTCTACCACTGTAAGAGTTCACACGACTTAGTCAACTATGCTAGAGCCCATAGTAGCTTGTGGCTACACACGGAAGTTTCTAGTATGAATAATCTCATGATCCCTTTGAGCCTGGGTGGCGGTCCAAAAGGAAAAAGGCAATCGCTGGAATACCCAGGTGCCTCAATCCACCCAGATGTGTGTTTAAGTTGCCACCTTAGATAAACCATTAATTTAACAATCTCACATCTGTCATGGATACACTCACCCAATCCACGTCTACTAGCATAGCATGACAATAAGCAAACGTAGAAATAACTCCCAAAGGTTTGATAATAAAATAGGTAATAGGTACTACCTCATCTACTTCCCAAAACCCACAATTTAATTAGATCCGAATCATGCATTGTTTGAGGATTGATCTAATGCAATAAAAACTGGGTAGTAGGAGGTATGATCAAAGTGTTACTTGCCTTGCTGATGATCCGCAAAACCTAGCGATTCGAAGTAGCAAGCGACGCACTCCGGGTACTCTATCGCAATCAAACAAGCATACAATAAGTACTCATCTAATGCACGGGTAAAACTCAAATAAGAGATCTAAGCAGAAAGTTCAACTTAAGAACTCCGGTTTGCAAAAAGAATCAAATCGAACGAAGCAACGAAAAACAAGCGGCAAAAGAAACAAGCTTCGTTTACTAATCTGGATCTAGGTCAAACTTTAGAGAGGCAAAAACTTGTTTGAGTTGGTTAAACAGAAAGAGGGTTTCAAGACGAAACTTCAGGCGCTTGAATCGCCTGATTCCGACAAACGAGCGAAAAGTTATACTAGAACGAAAATCGGATCAGAAAAAATCGCGGAAAAAATCCGAGAAAAAGAAAAACGACGAACAGATTAACGAACAAACTTTCGTTATCTGGATCTAAACGATGAACGTGTTCGTTAAAACGAACGAACGAGCGAACACTCGCTAATTAACCTAAACCGAAAAAAACCGATCTAATAAATGAAAAAATGGATCTAAAAAAACCGACGAAAAACCGGCGGATAAACCAAACGATTTTTCTAAAAAAAACGGCGGCGGGGTCAACCTTGGCGGGCGGGTCCAGCGTCGTCGGCGGCGGCTCCGGCGGCTGCGGCGCGGGGCGACGGCGACGGCGGCGGATTGGGGCGCAGGCTAGGGTTTCCTAGGGCGGCGGCTTGGGCTAAAGCGGCCCGGGGTGGCGCTATTTAAAGGGCCCCCGGCCAGAGGAGTCCTGGCCGATCCCGGCCCGTAGTCGGTTCGTTTTTTTAAATAATTACGCGCAGAAAAACAAATAAAAGAAATACTAAACGGACTCCAGAAATTTCGAAATAAATTTTCCCCGGCTTCTAAAATCAAGCCGCACAGGATGAACATTTATTTGGGGTCTAAATGCAATATTGAAAAACACACATTTTTCCTAAATTCAAATAAAATAGCAAATAAAACTAAAATAAAATCTTATTTGATTTTATTATTAAATCCTCAATATTTCTTTATTTTTGGGAAAGTAATTTTATTCCCTCTCTCATATTTTTATGATAGAAATAAATGAAGATAAAATAAATAATATCAAATGATCCTATTTTCAAAATTTGAGAAAACTCAAATATGAAAATAACGAAATCCCCAACTCTCTCCGAGGGTCCTTGAGTGGCGTAGAATCTCTAGGATCAACCAAAATGCAATAAAATATGATATGCAATGATGATCTGATGTATAACATTCCAAATTGAAAATTTGGGATGTTACAAGATAAGGGTTTGTGATGGGTACTTGGTGTGTTGAGTTTTGCGTAGACCTCCCCGGCAACGGCGCCAGAAATCCTTCTTGCTACCTCTTGAGCACTGCGTTGGTTTTCCATTGAAGAGGAAAGGGTGATGCAGCAAAGTAGCGTAAGTATTTCCCTCAGTTTTTGAGAACCAAGGTATCAATCCAGTAGGAGGCCACGCACGAGTCCCTCGCACCTACACAAACAAATAAATCCTCGCAACCAACGCAATAAGGGGTTGTCAATCCCTACACGATCACTTACGAGAGTGAGATCTGATAGATATGTTAGGATAATATTTTTGGTATTTTCTATGATAAAGATGCAAAGTAAAATAAAAGGCAATAAAAAGAACTAAGTTTTGGAAAATTAATATGATGGGAAATAGAACCGGGGGCCATAGGCTTCACTAGTGGCTTCTCTCAAGAGCATAAGTATTTACGGTGGGTGAACAAATTATTGTTGAGCAATTGACAGAATTAAGCATAGTTATGAGAATATCTAGGTATGATCATGTATATAGGCACCACGTTCAAGACAAGTAGACCGACTCCTTCCTGCATCTACTACTATTACTCCACACCTCGACCGCTATCCAGCATGCATGTAGAGTATTAAGTTCATAAGAACAGAGTAACGCTTTAAGCAAGATGACATGATGTAGAGGGATAAACTCATGCAATATGATATAAACCCCATCTTGTTATCCTCGATGGCAACAATACAATACGTGCCTTGCTGTCACTGGGAAAGGACACCACAATATTGAACCCAAAGCTAAGCACTTCTCCCATTGCAAGAAAGATCAATCTAGTAGGCCAAACCAAACTGATAATTCGAAGAGACTTGCAAAGATAACCAATCACACATAAAATAATTCAGAGAAGATTCAAATATTGTTCATAGATAAACTTGATCATGAACCCACAATTCATCGGTCTCAACAAACACACCGCAAAAGAAGATTACATCGAATAGATCTCCACGAGAGAGGGGGAGAACATTGTATTGAGATCCAAAAAGAGAGAAGAAGCCATCTAGCTAATAACTATGGACCCGAAGGTCTGAGGTAAACTACTCACACTTCATCGGAGGGGCTATGGTGTTGATGTAGAAGCCTCCGTGATCGATGCCCCCTCCGACGGAGCTCCGGAAAAGGCCCCAAGATGGGATCTCGTGGATACAGAAAGTTACGGCGGTGGAATTAGGGTTTTTGCTCCGTATCTGGTAGTTTGGGGGTACATAGGTATATATAGGAGGAAGGAGTATGTCGGTGGAGCAACATGGGCCCCACGAGGGTGGAGGGCGCGCCCCCTACCTCGTGGCCTCCTGGTTGATGTCTTGACGCAGGGTCCAAGTCCTCTGGATCACGTTCCCGAAGGTTTCATTCCATTTGGACTCAATTTGATATTCTTTTTCCGCGAAACTCTAAAATAGGCAAAAAACAACAATTCTGGGCTGGGCCTCCGGTTAATAGGTTAGTCCCCAAAATAATATAAAGGTGTATAATAAAGCCCAATAATGTCCAAAACAGAATATAATATAGCATGGAATAATAAAAAATTATAGATACGTTGGAGACGTATGAGAATGCTACCTAACATATTTATCAATGTAATCTTCTCTATTGTTGCAAGAATGTTCAGATCCATAAGATTCAAAACAAAAGTTTAATATTTACATAAAAACAATAATATTTGAAGCATACTAACAAGGCAATTATGTTTTCTCAAAATAATATGGCCAAAGAAAGCTTATCCCTACAAAATCATATAGTCTGGCTATGCTCCATCTTCATCACACAAAATATTTAAATCATGCACAACCCCGATGACAAGCCAAGCAATTGTTTCATACTTTTGATGTTCTCAAACTTTTTCAAATTTCACGCAATACATGAGCATGAGCCATGGACATAGCACTATAGGTGGAATAGAAGGTAGTTGTGGAGAAGACAAAAAGAAGGAGATACTCTCACATCAAATAGGCGTATCAACGGGCTATGGAAATGCCCATCAATAGATATCAATGTGAGTGAGTAGGGATTGCCATGCAACGGATGCACTAGAGCTATAATGTTTATGAAAGCTCAAAAGAAACTAAGTGGCGGTGCATCCAACTTGCTTGCTCACAAAGACATAGGGCAATTGGAGGAAGCCCATCATTGGAATATACAAGCCAAGTTGTATAATCAAAATTTCCCACTAGTATATGGAAGTGACAACATAGGAGACTCTCTATCATGAAGATCATGGTGCTACTTTGAAGCACAATTGTGGTAAAAGGATAGTAGCATTGCCCCTTCTCTCTTGTCTCTCATTTTTTGTTTTTTTTGTTTGGGCCTTCTCCTTTTTTTGGCCTCTTTTTTTATTTTCCGTCTGGAGTCTCATCCCGACTTGTGGGGGAATCATAGTCTCCATCATCCTTTCCTCACATGGGACAATGCTCTAGTAATGGAGATCATCACACTTTTATTTACTTACAACTCAAGAATTACAACTCGATACTTAGAACAAAATATGACTCTATATGAATGCCTCCGGCGGTGTACCGGGATGTGCAATGAATCAAGAGTGACATGTATGAAAGAATTATGAACGGTGGCGTTGCCACAAATATGATGTCAACTACATGATCTTGCATAGCAATATGACAATGATGGAGCGTGTCATAATAAACGGAACGGTGGAAAGTTGCATGGAAAATATCTCAGAGTGGCTATGGAAATGCCATCATAGGTAGGTATGGTGGCTGTTTTGAGGAAGATATATGGTGGGTGTATGGTAACGACGAAGGTTCCACGACACTAGAGAGGCTAGCAATGGTGGAAGGGTGAGAGTGCGTATAATCCATGGACTCAACATTAGTCATAAAGAACTCACATACTTATTGCAAAAATCTATTAGTTATCGAAACAAAGTACTACGTGCATGCTCCTAGGGAGATAGATTGGTAAGAAAAGACCATTGCTCGTCCCCGAGCGCCACTCATAAGGAAGACAATCAGAAAATATCTCATGCTCCAACTTTGTTACATAACGGTTCACCATACGTGCATGCTACGAGACTCACAAACCTTAACACAAGTATTTCTAAAATTCATAACTACTCACTAGCATGACTCTAATATCACCATCTTTATATCTCAAAACAATCATAAGGAATCAAACTTCTCATAGTATTCAATGCACTTTATATGAAAGTTTTTATTATATCCCTCTTGGTTGCCTATCATATTAGGACTAAATTTATAACCAAAGCAAATCCCATGCTGTTTATAGACTCTCAAAATAATATAAGTGAAGCATGAAAGTTCAACAATTTCTTCAAAATAAAACTACCGCCGTGTCTAAAATGATATAAGTGAAGCACTAGAGCAAATGACAACCTACTCCAAAAGATATAAGTGAAGATCAATGAGTAGTCGAATAATTATGTAACTATGTGAAGACTCCTTCTCATAATAAAATTTAAGATCTTAAGTACTTTATTCAAATAGCAAGCAAAAAAATGACATTGCAAGGATAGCACATCGATGACCCACAAGTATAGGGGATCAATTGTAGCTCTTTTCGATAAGTAAGAGTGTCGAGCCCAACGAGGAGCAGAAGGAAATGACAAGTGGTTTTCAACAAGGTAATGTTTGCAAGTGCTGAAATTGTAAGTAACAGAGTAGTTTGATAGCAAGATAATTTGTAAAGAGCAAGTAATGATAGTAGTAACAAAAGTGCAGTAAGGTAGCCCAATCCTTTTGAGGCAAGGGACGGGCCAAAATGGTCTCTTATGATAAGCAAAACATTCTTGAGGGTACATGGGATTTTCATCTAGTCACTTTCATCATGTTGGCTTAATTCGTGTTCGGTACTTTGATAATTTGATATGTGGGTGGACCGGTGCTTAGGTGCTGTTTTTACTTCAACAAACCTCCTACTTATGATTAACCCTCCCGCAGGCATCCGCAACTAGAGAAAAGTATTAAGAATAAATTCTGACCATAGCATTAAACTTTTGGATCCAATTGGCCCCTTACGGAATAGCGCATAAACTAGGGTTTAAGCTTCTGTCACTCTCGCAACCCATCATCTAATTTCTACTCCACAATGCATTCCCTTAGGCCCAAATATGGTGAAGTGTCATGTAGTCGACGTTCACATGACACCACTAAAGGAATCACAACTTACATACTATCAAAATATCGAACACATATCAAGTTCACATGATTACTTGCAACATGATTTCTCTCGCGACCTCAAGAACAAAAGTAACTACTCACAAATGATAAACATGCTCATGATCAGAGGAGTATTAAATAGCATATTGGATCTGAACATATAATCTTCCACCAAATAAACCATATAGTAATCAACTACAAGATGTAATCAACACTAGTAGTCACCCACAAGCACCAATCTATAGTTCTGGTAACAAGATTGAACACAAGAGATGAACTAGGGTTTGAGAGAAGATGGTGCTTTTGAAGATGTTGATGGAGATTGCCCTCCCCAAGATGGGAGAGTTGTTGGTGATGATGATGACACTGATTTCCCCCTCCGGGAGGGAAGTTCCCCCGGCGGAATCGCTCCGCATGAGGGAAAAAGTGCTCCTGCCCAAGTTCCGCCTCGAGGCGGCGGTGCTCCGTCCCGAAAGTCCTCCCCTTATTTTTTTCTAGGTCAAAGTGACATATACCAGAAGATGGGCACCGGAGGTGGGCCTGGGTGAGCACAACCCACCAAGGTGCGCCCAGGTGGGTTGTGCCCACCTGGTGGGCCCCCTTTGGTAGTTATTTGCGCCAATAATTCTTAAATATTCCATAAAAATCCTTGTGAAGTTTCAGCTCTTTTGGAGTTGTGCAAAATAGGTAGCCTGACGTAGCTTTTTCAGGTCCAGATTTCCAGCTGCCGAAATTCTCCCTCTTTGTGTATATCATGCATATTACGAGAGAAAAGGCATTAGAATTACTCCAAAAAGCACTATTATGGATGAAAACATTATAAATAACAGTAAGAAAACATAATGCAAAATGGACGTATCAACTCCCCCAAGCTTAGACCTCGCTTGTCCTCAAGCGAAAACCAAAATCGAAAATCATGTCCACATGCTTTGAGAGAGAGGTGTCGATAAAAACAAAATACGGACATAGAAGCATCATGTTGATTATTATAACAACAACAGGATTAAACATAAGACTTTTATCATAGAACTTTTATCATATAATTCTGATGAATAAGTAACAATTCATCACACAATGGAAGTATGAAGAAAAACTCTATTAAAAGCCAACAAACTATGTTCTCAGTCAACTTTGCAACTACAGTTCATCATCTTTTCAGGAAGGGTCACGTATCGGAGCCTTTGGGCATGTCCACATACTCAACCATATAGTCTTCTATGATTGCTAACACTCACCGCGTACACATGAGCAAAACGTTTCAAGCGGACACATAGAAAGATAGGGGCTTATAATTTCGCCTCCCAACATATTCACCTCAAGGGTGATGTCAACAATAATAATGCATGCTATGTATATTCAGCTGGACATATGTGCCTAGATCTTTCCTCACCACATGATGCTTGCCAAAGGAGAAAAATAAAAAGGAATAGAAGGAAAACTTTGACTCTTTGCATAAAAGTAAATACATAAATGTAAAAGATAGGTCCTTCGCAGAGGGAAGCAGAGGTTGCTATGCGCTTATTTGTTTGTATGCTCAACCCCTTAGTGCAAAAGAACATCACGTTGCATTGCCCCTTGTGATAGCGACCTTTATTATGCAGTCTGTCGCTTTTATTCTTCACCATCACAAGTTCGTGCAACGCTCAATTTTCTCTTACACTAAATGATCTCACACTTTTAGAAGCAATTTTTATTGCCTTTTTGCACCGATGACAACTTACTTGAGGGATCTTGCTCAATCCCTAGGTAGGTATGGTGGACACTTGAAATAAGATTTGGGTTTAATGGTTTTTGGATGCACAAGTAGTATCTATACTTAGTGCGGAATTTTTGGCTAGCAAAGATAGGGGCAAGCACCACATGTTAAAGGATCTATGACAATATGTCTTCTATGTGAATATAAACAAACATAAACCATTAAGTTGTCTTCCTTGTCCAACGTGAACAATTTTGGCATATAATATTTTGATGAGGGCTCACAATCACAAAAGATTTCTAGGATAGTGTATTTATATGTGAATCTTCTCTTCCCTTATTAATTATTTCATGAGTTGCATAATTGACTAATGCTATGTTTGTCAATCTCTAATAAAGTTTTCTACTTATACTTTTCCTTATGTGGTGTCATCACCTACCATAGGATTAGTATATGATATTTCCTTTATTTCTTTACTTTCTCTTTTTCTTTCTTTATTTCTTTTCTTTTATTTGCAATATGAAAGTAAAGAAAGCAAAAACTCAAACTAAACTTTTATTATATAACTTGCACACGATTACAAGGATAGAGCACTAAGCAAACTCTCAAATAAGAAAGGATTGAACTAGACTTTTATTCATCTAAAGCAAAAGATCGAACTAAAATAAGTAAAGGAAAAACGACAGTGGGATGATACGATACCGGGGCACCTCCCTCAATCTTGGCGGAAGCCAAGGGGAGTGCCCATACCCGATACTCAGTTCTCTTTTGGTGGTGAAGATGAAGGTGGTGGTGATGAAGAAGAGATCTTTCCTTTCTTTTCCTCCAACTTACGCCGAAGGATAAAGTTATCTATCCTCAAATCATCATTTGCAATCTCAAGCTTTATTATCCTGTTGCATAATGCCTCCATACTCTCGTTCGTGAAACGAGGAGGGACTGATCCATCTTCATCTTCCTCTGAAGTCCAGCCATAGTGCTCCACATCCCCTTAGGACTTGGAGTTTGTGACAAAGTCAGCAACATAGCTCTCACCTTCAGAGTCTTGAGATGACATATTTTCAGATCTGACAGGAAAGCAACAAGAAAAGAGAATAGGGGATTTCTCCGCGATATGGTGATCAACAGGTTCGGGAAGTATATATAGATTTTTCTATCTTGGGGGACAAGCATAAGGTAGAAAAATGAAGTACGAAAGGTGTCCTAGGTGGGCACAACCCACCTGGGCGCACCAGGCAAGCCTGACACGCCCTGGTGTCTTGTGCCCACCAGGGGACGCTTCCTAGAAGTTTCTTTATTTCCAAAAATTTCCAAATATTCCAAAGCCGATAAAAAATATTTTTGCAGATTTTTCGGAGTCCGTTTACTTACCATATAACGTACCTCCTTATTTACACGATTCTAGAGTGTTCCGGAAGGACTCTTTTATGTGTTCTTCCGGTGTCAAAGTTTGGATAACATTACTTTCAACATTAATAGGTGTACTTGAGATATAATGCTTTATTCATTGCCCATTGACGACCTTCAGGTTAGTACCTTCAGAATTATTTATTTTGATGGCTCCAGACCAGCAAACCTCCTCGATAACATAGGGGCCTTCCCATTTTGAGAGGAGTTTTCCTGCAAAGAATCTGAAACGAGAGTTGTACAAAAGAACATATTCTCCGACTTTAAACTCACGCTTTTGGATTCTTTTGTCATGCCATATTTTTAATTTTTCTTTGAATAATTTTGCATTTTCATAAGCTTGGGTTCTCCACTCATCTAGAGAGCTAATATCAAATAACCTCTTTTCACCAGCAAGTTGGAAATCATAGTTGAGTTCTTTGACTACCCAAAATGCTTCATGTTCTAACTCAAGAGGCAAATGACATGCTTTTCCACAAACCATTTTATAAGGAGACATACCCATAGGATTTTTATATGTTATTCCATAAGCCCAAAGTGCATCATCTAATTTCTTAGACCAATTCTTCCTGGACCTATTAACAGTCTTTTGCAAAATTAATTTTATTTCTCTATTGCTAAGTTCAACTTGACCACTAGACCGAGGATGATAGGGTGATGCAATTCTATGGTTAACATCATACTTGGCAAGCATTTTACGGAAAGCACCATGAATAAAGTGTGAACCACCATCAGTCATTAAATATCTAGGGACTCCAAACCTTGGGAAAATAACTTCCTTAAGCATTTTAATAGAGGTGTTGTGATCAGCACTACTGGTTGGAATAGCTTCTACCCATTTAGTAACATAATCAAAAGCAACCAAAATATGTGTATACCCATTAGAGGAAGGAAAAGGTCCCGTGTAATCAAATCCCCAAGCATCAAATGGTTCAATAGCAAGTGAATAATCCATAGGCATTTCTTGACACTTACCGATATTACCTATTCTTTGACATTCATCACAAGATAAGACGAACTTACGGGCATCCTTGAGGAGAGTAGGCCAATAAAATCCAGACTGCAATACAGCGCAGTTCTATCTCCAGCATGACGCCCTCCATAAGCTTCGGAGTGACATTTCCGTAGGATTTGTCCCTGTTCATGCTCAGGTACACAATGTCTAATAATACCATCTACTCCTTCTTTATAAAGATGGGGTCATCCCAAAAGTAATGTCTTAAATCATAGAAGAATTGTTTCTTTTGTTGGTATGTAAAGCTAGGTGGTAAATATTTAGTAACATTGTAATTAGCATAGTCAGCATACAAAGGAGTATTATGAGCAACATTTATTGCAGCTCACTGCTCATCAGGAAAACTATCATCAAAAGGTAGTGGGTCATCAAGCACATTTTCAAGCCTAGATAAATTATCAGCTACTGGGTTCTCAGCTCCGTCTCTATCAATGATATGTAAATCAAATTCTTGTAACAAGAGAACCCATCGAATAAGTCCAGGTTTAGCATCTTTCTTTTCCATAAGATATTTATTAGTAGCATGGTTTGTGTGAACAGTTACTTTGGAATCAACAATATAAGGTCTAAACTTATCACGAGCAAACACCACTGCTAAGAATTCCTTTTCAGTAGTAGCATACTTTCTTTGAGCACTGTCTAGAGTTTTACTAGCATAATGAATTACATTAAGTTTCTTATCAACTCTTTGTCCTAGAACAACACCAACATCATAATCACTAGCATCACACATAATTTCAAAAGGCGAGTTCCAATCAGGTGGTTGAAAAATAGGTATAGAAATCAAGGCTTTATTGAGTGTTTCAAAGGCTTCTAAATAATCATCATCAAAAACAAAGGGAATATCCTTTTGCAAGAGACTAGTGAGAGGCCTAGAAATTTTAGAAAAGTCTTTGATAAATCTCCTATAGAAACCAGCATGACCTAGGAAACTATGAATACCTTTTATATCTTTGGGACATGGCATTTTCTCAATTGCATCAACCTTAGCTTGGTCCACTTCAATACGTCTTTCAAAAAATTTATGACTGTCGGTGTACTAGAGTAGGGGTACCCTAGTATCCCGAACTTGTGCATGGGCAGTCGCAGCATCCCGCGGCAAGGCTTGCCGGGTGACCGCCAAGGTCCTCCGTGGTTCCTTTGGAGCCATTCAAGAACAAAGTGTCCAAGCCAAGAAGACAAGACCCCGGCAAGAGGAGCTTGCCGGGAAGGCTAACAAAAGCATCCCAAGACCTCGGCAAGAGGAGCTTGCCGGGAAGGCCACCCAAGGCATTTCAAGGAACTTGCCGCGGCGCACCACGCGTCACGGCAAGGCCCGGTGAGCGACAAGCTCCCGGACGCGACAAGACAACGACAGCGGCAAGGCGCTTGCCGCGGCAAGACACCACTGTGCCCGTGCTCCAGCACATCCACCAACGTGTCGCTCTGGGACCCCTCCAGGCGTACGTGGCGGAAGGCTGTGCAGCTTGCGGTGCGCGGTGGCAAGCGGCGCTGACAAGTTTGCCATCGTGGCGAGCGGTGGCGCTCCTGACGGTCCCTTTTCGCACTGTTTAGGCGACACAGACGGGCATTTAAGGCCCTTGTCCCCTGCCGTCAGGGTTAGGTATGATACACTGTAGCAGGTAGCTGTACCTACTGCAGCACCTTTCCATTTTTACCCTTTGCCTCCGTTGCCACCTGTAGGTGACCCCTTGAGCATATAAAAGGAGGCCCGTGCGCAACGTAGAGGGGGGTTAGCTAACTCAGATACACTCACGCTCGGTCTCATTAGCCGCTGGTGTGTACTGTAGCACTCCGCGCTCCCGAGCAAGAAATCAATACAAACCACAAAGCAGGAGTAGGGTTTTACGCATCCGTGCGGCCCAAACCTGGGTAAATCGCTCACGTGTATCGCCTCGATTTGCTCTTTGCACGATCTCCGCCCCCGCCGAACCGAAAGGGACCCGGTCCGCCGGTCCCATAGGTGCCCGTGGATCAGCACCCCGGCATCTTTGGCGCGCCAGGTAGGGGGCGTCGAAGTTGTGTGAACCAGATCTGGCGTTCTCGCGAGCTAGATCTTCATCATCTTCATTAAAATGCCACCGAAGAAGAAGGTTTCGGAGGCGGCTGCTCCGTTCGCGCCGAACCCACCATCGCCGGAGCAAACGGCTGATGGGGCGGACGCCGGCGGAAGAACGCGCGTCGACGAGGGAGCTCACGGTGCTGCCAGGTCCAAGGACAAGGCTGCGCCACCCATCGGCGGCGTAGCCGGCTCCCACAACGACCGGGCGCACTCCAAGACCTCGGCGTCCGTACATGCACCGCGCCCATCTCAGGAGGCGCGGGACCGGCAGCGTCATGGTACTCACGGTACCATGCGTTTGCTAGACCAAGATCGAGCTGGTGGATCTCGGAGCGCTCAGGACCACCATGCACACCAACATGCTGGCGCGAGCGAGACACGGTCGCCTGGACGGGATACTGCTCCTTCTAACGTGGTTAGAAGTCCGAGCATATCCCGCTCCTCGCACCGTTCGCCACCGCCACCCGCCACTGCAGCGGAAGCTTTGGCACGAGCTCAGCTGCTCCTAGACTACCCTCCAACGGCGGACAAGATCGACGACTGGAGGGCCACCATCCAGAGTCTCATCGGCTTCGCCAACGGCGACACTCCACGGCAGCCGAGCACGTCGCAGCCGCGGCAAGTCAGCCAGGCACGAGCCGGTGTCGACAAGACTGGTGGGGGTGCAACTACTGTGCACTCTCCACCCCGAAGGCCAAGATCGCCGTCTCGCCGGATCCACCTCGACAGCGACTCCACCGCGTCATCAGATCCGCGAGCTCGTCGCGATCAGCGCCAAGTTCTTCAAGAACGACAACAAGAAGACGCTCGTACTCGCATCGAGCGCCGAAGAGAAGCGCGGCATCAATCAGACCAGCGCGCTGGGCCCTCTGTCGACATGCATGCGCCAGGGGAACCAGGCGACTTGCCGTACGCGGTAGGTTGCCCTGCGTTCACTCGTGAGCTGCGGCAAGTCCAGTGGCCCAGCACAAAGAATTTCAAACCAGACGTACCAGAGAAGTACGACGGCAAGGCGCATCCGTCGGAGTTCCTCAGCATCTACACCATCGCGGTGCAGGCTACCGGGGGGCGGGACGACAAGATCCTTGCCAACTACTTCCCGTTGGTGCTCAAGCCCAACGTCAGGTCCTGGCTCATGCACTTGCCGGACAACTCCATATCCTCCTGGGCAGACCTATGCCATCAGTTTGTCGGCGCCTTTACAGGCGGCCACAAACCTCATGGCCAAGAGAGTGATCTTCATCTGCTCGTCCAGAAGGAAGGAGAGCCCCTGCGCAAGTACATTCAGAGGTTCAGCCGTGTACAGTACAACATCCCAGACGTCCACCCCGCCGCGGTCATCAGCGCGTTCCCTCAGAACGTGCGTAACCGCAGGATGCGGAAGGAGATGGCGATGTGCAGGATCCGAGACGTCAGTGAGCTATATGCCCTGGCCGACAAGTGTGCACGTGCTGAGGAAGGGAGGAGACTCCCCGGAGAGAATGCAGGAGCAGGAGGATCTGACAGCGAGGATGCTGCCCCGACAAAGAAGAACCGGCGGCAGAACAGGAAGAAGAAAGGCAAAGAGGTGCTAGTCGTTGAGCAGTCCGGCAACGAAGGTGGCGCCAACAAAGCCAAGGTTGGTAGCTCCGGCAAGGAGATTGCCGGGTGCGCCAACTGCCAGGCTGTGGCGGTCGCCGACAAGCAGGACGGCACCGACAAGCAGTACTGCAAGATTCACCGCACCAAGGGCCATGACCTCCAGAGCTGCAAGAAGGTCGATCAGCTTGTTTAGCAGCAAAAGGCTCAGTATGAGCGACGCGACAAGGAGAGGGCCCAAGGAGGTGCTGGAGAATCCGGCAAGAAACGCGCCGGCCGGGGAGGACGCCGCGGCAAGGCCAAGCAGCGGCAAGGAGATAGACCTCCCCGCGGACGCGACAACGATGAAGACGATGACGACGACGACGAAGATATGGATGATGTCGAGACCAGTGAGCAGGAGTTCCAGAAAGCCACAGAGGTCTTGTGCGTTGACGGTGGTGCTTCTCTGCATACTTCGCACCGCCAATTCAAACAGTGGGTGCGGGAAGTCAATGCAGCAGAACCACCTATCGAATCGCGCAAGCTTCTGAAGTGGTCCAGCACGCCTATCATCTTTGACATTGAGGACCACCCTGATCGCACAACTGCGGTCAGGTGTTTGCCGATGTTGGTTTCACCAACCATCCGCAACCTCAAGGTCACCAAGATGCTAGTTGACGGCGGGGCCGGCTTGAACCTGATCTCCTCCGCTGTACTCCAGAAACTCCAGATCCCTGACAGCGAGCTCGAAGAGACCGGCATATTCCAAGGAATCAACCCGGGAAGAAGCAAGCCGAATGGGAAAGTCACGCTGCCGGTAACATTTGGCAGCGAGCTGAACTTCAGGACTGAGAGGGTCACTTTTGACGTTGCCGATATTCCATTACCTTACAATGGGATACTTGGCCGTCCAGCACTCGCCAAGTTCATGGCAGCCTCTCATTATGCATACAACATGCTGAAGATGCCAGGCCCGATAAGCGTCATCTCTGTCCCCGGTGACAAGAAGGATGCTCTTATCTGCGCCGACAAGATCTACCGGGAAGCAGCAGCCGCAGCAGATCGCGAGTCACTTGCCGCTGAAGCTCCCGGGGGGAAGAAGACCAAGTCCGGCAAGAGTTCTGATGCCCACTCCGGCAAGCGCACCTCTTCGGAGTGCTGCGCTGCCGTCGAGGACGCACCACCGAGCTCCACCGGCAAGTGTAAGAAGACGATGGCAGCTCCGCCAGAGACGAAAAAGGTGTCCGCTAAGGAGGACAACACTGGTGGTACCTTCACCATCAGCGCCACTCTCGACCCTAAATAGGAAAGCGCGCTCGTTGCTTTCCTGCGGGCGAATGTCGACGTGTTTGCGTGTTTGTGTGGCAACCGTCTGACATCCCCGGTGTTCCCAGGAAAGTAATTGAGCACCATCTTGCCGTTTGTCCTCATGCGCGGCCCGTCAAGCATAAGGTCAGGAAGCAAGCAGTGGAGCGCCAAGAATTCATTGCAGAAGAGATCAAGAAGCTGGAAGTAGCAGGCCTTGTCAGAGGAGTGCTCCATCCTACGTGGTTGGCCAATCCTGTAGTCGTGCACAAGGCAAACGGGAAATGGAGACTTTGTATCGATTTTACCGATGTTAACAAAGCTTGTCCCAAAGACCCATTTCCTTTGCCGCGCATTGACCAGATTGTTGACTTCACAACCGGATGTGATTTGCTTTCATTTCTTGACGCATACTCAGGATACCATCAGATCTTCATGGCAGAAGAGGATGAGGAGAAGACCGCATTTATTACTCCATGTGGCACGTACTGTTTCATACGGATGCCTTTCGGATTAAAAAATGCTGGTTCAACATTTGCAAGAGTGGTCCATGTTGCTCTTGAGCCACAAGTACACAGAAATGTGGAAGCCTACATGGATGATATAGTGGTCAAGAGCAAGAATAGGGCAACTCTGATTCAAGATTTAGACGAGACCTTTGCAAATCTGCGCAAGATCAGCCTCAAGCTCAACCCAGAGAAGTGTGTTTGGAGTTCCCTCCGGCAAGCTTCTCGGGTTCTTCGTGTCTCAGCGGGGAATTGAAGCCAATCCCGACAAGATCAAGGCCATTGAGCAGATTGAAGCACCCAAGCGCGTCAAGGATGTACAAAGACTTGCCGGTTGCGTGGCTGCTCTCAGCAGGTTTATCTCTAGGTCTGCTGAACGCGCCCTGCCATTTTTCAAATTATTGAAAAAGGCAGGTCCAATGAAATAGACTCCGGAAGCGGAGGCTGCGCTGCAAGACTTGAAGAGATACCTGTCCTCCCCTCCAATACTTGTCGCACCTAAGCCACAAGAGAAGTTGCTGCTGTATATAGCGGCAACCAATCAAGTGGTTAGTGCTGCGTTAGTAGCAGGGAGGGAGGCAGATGACGAGCCCGCAACCACGGCAAGCGCATCCAGCGACAAGCAGGTGGCTTCCCCGGCAAGCTCTGGTCCCGGCAAAGATGGATCTGCGCAGATGCGAGAAGAGATACAAAAGAAAATGGTGCAGCGCCCAGTTTACTTTGTCAGTTCCCTTCTGCAGGGGGCTAGGTCAAGGTGCTCTGGCGTGCAGAAGTTGCTTTTCGGCCTTCTCATGGCCTCGAGAAAGCTGCGCCATTATTTCCAAGCACATGAGATCACAGTTGTCACTCGCTTTCCGCTGAAGAGGATACTGCAGAATCCAGAAGCGACAGGCAGGATTGTTGAGTGGGCACTAGAACTGTCAAGCTTTGGCCTTAAGTTTGAAAGTACTTCAACTATCCAGAGCAGAGCATTGGCAGAATTTATAGCAGAATGGACGCCAACACCAGATGAAGAAATTCCAGAAACGAGCATCCCCGTCAGGGAAGCAAGCAAAGAGTGGCTGATGTACTTTGATGGTGCCTTTTCGCTGCAAGGCGCCGGCGCTGGCGTGCTGCTTGTCGCACCCGCCGGAGAGCACCTCAAGTACGTAGTCCAGATGCACTTTCCCAAGGAGCAAGCAACAAACAATACTACAGAGTATGAAGGTTTGCTTGCCGGTCTCAGGATCGCAGCAGACCTTGGGATCAAGAAGCTCATTGTCAGGGGTGACTCACAACTTGTCGTCCGCCAAGTAAACAAGAATTATCAGAGTCCGTTGATGGAAGCTTACGTCAACGAAGTGAGAAAGCTAGAAGAACACTTTGACGACCTACAAATGGAACATGTTCCAAGAGCTCAGAACGCCATTGCCGATGGCCTGTCAAAATGCGCCGCACTTAAGTTACCTGTGGAACCAGGGATCTTTGTGCTCAAGCTGACTCAGCCGTCCGTAACGCCATCAACTGGACAGAGCAAAAAGAGGAAGTTGATTTCTGGTGACTATTTGCCGGCAGAGCTCCCCGAAGCCGCCGCCAAGAAGGTCCCCAAGATCAACGCCAAGAGCGCTGAGGAGCAGTCTGCTCCGGCAAGCCCTAGGGTTTGTTCCGTTGAAGCAGAAGCTCCCGACAAGTTTTGCTCCGGCAAGCTTGCCGGGGAACGTCACGCTCCGGCAGAGCCGCAGGTTCTCGCCATAGAAGCGGATGTTCCCGCAGCAGTCCCCAAGATCAACGCCAAGAGCGCTGAGGAGCAGTCTGCTCCGGCAAACCCCAGGGTTTGTTCCGTTGAAGCAGAAGCTCCCGACAAGTTTTGCTCCGGCAAGCTTGCCGGGGAACGTCAAGCTCCGGCAGACCCGCAGGTTCTTGCCGCAGAAGTGGACGTTCCCGCAGCCGCAGATTTGCCTTTAGTCCTTATTGTCGAGCCACAAGCTCCAGCATGGGCACAGCAGATTGTCCGTTTCCTTCAGACAGGAGAACTTCCCGAAGAGCAAGAAGAAGCGGAAAGAGTAGCCCGGCAGTCAAGTATGTACCAGTTTGTCGACAAGACAGTGTACAGAAGAAGACTCAACGGCGTGAAATTGAAGTGTATTCACCGGGAAGACGGACAAAAGCTGTTGGCAGAGATACATGGAGGCATATGTGGTCACCACATTGGCGCAAGAGCACTTGTCGGCAAAGCATTCCGGCAAGGTTTCTTCTGGCCAACAGCCCTCCAGGATGCAACTGCACAAGTAACCAAGTGTGAAGCATGCCAGTTCCATTCCAAGCAGATACACCAGCCAGCTCAAGCTCTCCAGACGATCCCTTTATCCTGGCCATTTTCGGTCTGGGGGCTCGACATCCTCGGCCCCTTTCCCCGAGCTGTCGGGGGCTTTGAGTACTTGTACGTTGCAATCGACAAGTTCACAAAGTGGCCGGAAGTGGAACCAGTGAGGAAGGTGACAGCACAGTCAGCAGTCAAGTTCTTCAGGTCGATTGTTTGCCGCTTCGGGATCCCTAACAGGATAATCACCGACAACGGTACACAATTTATGAGCTGCACCTTCATGCAGTACGTCCAAGATCTTGGCGCCAAGGCTGCTTCGCTTCTGTTGCTCACCCGAGAAGCAACGGTCAAGCGGAGATGGCAAATGCTGAAGTGCTGCGCGGGCTCAAGACCAGAACTTTCGACAGGCTGCAGAAGTGCGGAAGAAACTGGATCGAGGAGCTGCCGGTGGTTCTTTGGTCGATCAGGACGGCGCCAAATCGAGCCACTGGCCAGACACCTTTCGCTCTAGTCTATGGAGCAGAGGCAGTTATCCCCACGGAACTCATATATGGGTCACCTCGAGTGCTCGCTTATGATGAGCTCGAGCAAGAGCAGCTGCGACAAGATGACGCGCTGCTCCTTGAGGAAGACCGTCTTCAGGCTGCTGTGCGAGCTGCTCGCTACCAGCAAGCTTTGCGCCGCTACCATAGCCGCAAAGTTAATGCCAGAAGTCTCGAGGAAGGCGACCTTGTTCTTCGGCGAGTTCAGTCCGCCAAGAATTCCAACAAGTTGACGCCGAAGTGGGAAGGCCCTTACCGGGTGAAACGAGTCACTAGGCCTGGCGCTGTCCGCCTTGAGACCGAAGATGGCATTCCTTTGAGCAACTCCTGGAACATTGAGCATCTTCGTAAGTTTTACCCGTAAGGCGCGGTTGCCGGAACCTGTTCCGGCAACCACCTTTTGTACAAGTCTTGCCGCTGTTGCATGTAATCCTTTGTACAGAGCCGGGCGCAGACCCCGTGCATAAGTAAAGCTCATGTGCTCCGCACATTTTGTCGATTTCATGCTTCTTATTTTTTGGCATATATGATCTGACACTTTGTGCAGCACCTATTCCCCGGTAAGCAATAATGAGCCGTAAAGGCGCATATCTGTATTGTCTCTTCTTTCTTTTGAAAGCAAGGTTCCCCTCGCCCACAAGTTTGCCGGGGAGGAAAGGAGAAGACGATGGTATGGACCAGGCGTCGTTCAAGAAAGTTTTGCCTTGCCGGGAAGGAAACAACAGAAAAGCTAAGTTGCCAAAGTTTGAGCAATCAGATTTTTTAAATTTCAAGTTATCTCCCTTGAACGACCGCACTTTGTATGGAAAACCTGTGCGCGGAGGAACCAACTCGTAGCTAGTTGCACCCTTACTTTGTTTCGAGTCCGCTCAACAACTTAAGTGAGCTGCTAGCGCCCTTACTTTGTTTCGAGTCCGCTCAGCAACTTAAGTGAGCCGCTAGCGCCCTTACTTTGTTTCGAGTCCGCTCAGCAACTTAAGTGAGCTGCAACTAGTTGCGACAAGGTTTCTTGCCAGTAGCGGCACCGCCAGCAGGCTACTGACGTTCCGCACTCAGCGCTTGCGGCTCAGGTGCCCGCACCGGCAAGTTCCCTAAAAGCGTAGGGTAAAAAGACATACAAAGGGAGGGATCAAGTAAAGGGAATAACATTGCAATCATTCTATAGAACAAAGCTATATTACAAAGATAGCTTGTCGCAGCTCTAACAGATTGTTTTCATGACATAATAGACAGCGACAAGGAAAGAAGAAATGGGCGGCCTAATCTACGCGATCGCCTTCGACCCTCTTGATCCCGCTCACCTTGTCCACAATGGGTGCGACAAGGGCCTTGAGCTCCTCCAGATCAGCCTCCGGCGGCAAGGTCCTGAGGACGTTGGTGAGGCGGAGGCCCGGAGTGTGGAAGGCCACCTTCATCAACACTTTCTGAAGAGCTCCCGCGCAGATCTTGCGCGACTCGTCAGCCAGTTGCTTGGGGATCCTCTCCCAGATCTTGGTCAAAGTAGTTAGCTTCGACTCAAGACCCGCATTGGAGTCCTTGGCGGCGCTGAGCTCTCTGCCCTTCTCGGCAAGATCGGCTTCTAGCTGCGCCACCTTCGTCTCCAACTCCTTCTTGGCGGCCTCGGCGGCGGCAGCATCCTCTGCTTGCTTGAGAGCTCCGCCAAGTTTCTCCTCGCGCGCGGCAAGCTCCTCCTCGTGGGCATCAAGATTAACCTTCCGCTGCGCCAGCTCGCCCTCCTCCGCGGCTAGCTTCACAGCGGCAAGTCGCTGCTGCTCTTCGACTTCAGCCTTCTCGAGGAGGAAGGCCTTCTGCGCTTCAGCGAGCTGCTCCCGCTCCTCCGCCAGGGACCAGAGGGCTTCCCGGTGGAAACCCCCGAGCTCCTCCGCGCGCTTCTCGATATTAGCTCCCGCCTTCGCGAAAAGCGCCTCGCGGGACTCCAGCTTGGCTTGCCGCGCGCGGTAGAGCGACATCAGCTTCCGCAGCAGCCGCTCTTCTTCAGGCTCGTTGCTGCTGCTGCTTGGCGCGTCAACCACCGTCAACCCCGCAGAGGCAAGCACTTCTCCGTCAAAGATCTCCCCCTCGACCGGCACCCTGGAGCTTGACGCCCAGGGGAGGTTGATGAAGACGCCTTCGCCGGCCTTCAAGTAGACGCCCGGCTGGGGCTCCTCGGAGCTTGGCGCTGCGGCTTCGGCGGACGGGTCGGTGGTCGGTGTAGCGCCTGACGCTCCTGCGGCCTCAGGGCCGTCAGTGCGATCACCAGACCCTTCACCAGTTGCTGCGGCGGCAGCCTTGGCGGCCTCTGCACCAGCGGCATCACCAGCGCCAGCTACGTCTTCGGCGGCGACCTCGGTCTCCATCCGCTCCGCAGCAGATGGATCTGACAGCCGGTAAGGGGAGAAGAGTCAAGCAAAATCCAGCAAAAACCCAAGAAGATCAAAAGAAGAAGGACCCAAGGGAAGTTTCGCAGCAAAAGGATTACCTGTGCCAGTTTCTGTAGTCCGGTACTCCGCCGTCGGAGGGCCGCTGGCGCTGTCCCTTGCCGGAGAACCCCCCCTTGCCGGAGACTTCTCCCTTATCGGGAAGCCCTCCCTTGCCGGAGAATTCTCCCTTGTCGGGGGATTCTCCCTTGGCTCCTGGTGGGGCTGCTCGGCTCCTACACAAATCAACAAGCAGATATCAGCAAAGACAAGTACCCATGTGCGCCTCACAGTGGAAAGCAAATCATACACTTACGCTGGGGGCTGCCCTGGAGAAAAGTCGCCGTGTCCGGCAAGGTTGTCTCGGGCGCGCCACCTGCTATCGCAGTAGGCTCGTCCTCGATGACGATCACCGGGACCTTGGCCCTCTTTGCCGCTCTCTGGGCCAGAGTCCTAAAGAGGAACAAGTTCAGAGAAAAGCAAGTCAGATACAAGACAAACAGCAAGGATTGAAGAACTACAAGTACAGCAAGAGAAGCTTACTCCTCTTCTTCTTCCTCGTCGGAGCTGAACGCGGAGAAGTCGAAGTCCGGCGCGCGCCCAGCGCGAGGAGGCGGAGGGGTAGCTTCCCTTGGCCGCTTGGCGGGAGCAGTGGCGGTGGTCTGAGACGATCCCGCTCCGGCTATCGGCGCGGCGTGAGCAGCAGCAGGAACTGAAGCGGTGGTCCGGCTAGACTCCGCTCCAGTTGCCGTCGCAGCATGAGGCGCTCCCGCAGCAACGGTGTTTGCCGCGGTGGAGCGTGTCACGCGGCGTGGCAACTGTTGACCCGCTTGCCGCCCCGCCACATCACCGGCCTTGCGGAGACGCCTTCTTGGTGGGGATGGAGGCTCTGCTTGTGGTGGGCTGTCTGAAGACGAGGTGGAAGATGAGTTGATTTCCAGCGAGCCGCTCGTGTCCTTGGCGGGCTCGCTCGGCTCGGCGTCTCGCCCGGCAAGCTCCTTCTTGCCGGCGGGCTCCCCTCGCTCGGCACGGCTTGCCGCCTCTGCTGCATCTGCCTCCTCCACGGTGAATCGAAACTCGCCCGCGGCTGCGGCTGCCGCTGCCTCTTCCAGCCTAGTGGCGACGAGCGCCATCTCTGCATCAGTGGTGTCGCGGGTGAGGCCATCCTTCTCGCCGGAGCGGATCGGCACTTCCACCAAGTCATCGAAGAACTGCTGCACGACGTCGTCTGCAGGCTCCTGCCAAGTTGGCACAATCCCATGCGAGTCGCACTCCGGCATCATTGCGCGAATGCGGTCGAGCGAGGAATTGTTGCACAGCGGAACGACGCCCCTGGCAACCTGAAAACCTCGGGATGTTGGGGGTCATACTTGAAGAGCTCCTGAAGCATCGCGTTGAGCTCCAAAACTGTGAAGTTGTAATTGAGGCCCGGCCGCAGCCTCATGATGTCTGCCACGTTCTTGAACTCCCAAGTGGGCCTCCCTCGTTCCTGCAGGGGGGCGATGCGGCGGCGAAGGAAGTCTGCGCCAACAGCGCCAATAGTAAGCCCGGCAAGCCTGAGGCGCAGGATCCTGGTGACGGCAATCTTCAGCCTGTCATCTTCCGGGGCCACGTCGCTCCAATCGCTGCCGCGTGCTACTGGGGTTCGGCGCCGGGTGGTGAATGGCTGCGGGTTCTCCTCGTCAATCCAGCACCAATCTGCCCTCCACTCCTCCCACTTGCCGCGGAATTCTCCCTCCAGATACGTTTCCTTCTTGCCGGCCCTTGAGATCCAGGCGATTCCGCCAGATAAAGATTCTCCTCTCTCTACTCGGGGTATGAAGAAGTGGCGGAAGAGGGCTACGTTGGGAAGGACTCCGACAAATTTTTTGCAGAGATGTGCGAAAACTTCCATGGTCAGAACGGCATTGGGGGTGAAGTCAAGGAGGTGGAATCCGTAGGTATTCATGATGTCGCAGAAGAATTCAGAAAAAGGCGGGCAGAGCCCGCAGTAGAAGAACAGAGCAAAGAAAGGGTATCCATTTGGGGCCTTCTTCCAAGCGGCGGCGGGGAGTAGCTTCGTACGCGGATGCGCTCGCGTCTCCGCCGACCAGAAAAGGTAGTAGTTCTTCCTCAGCTCCTTCGCGCCAAGCTTGGGGGGGAAGACGACCCGCTCCTTCCGCAGCGCCGCGAGCCGCTGCGCCTCGGTCGACTTCACGGCCTTCCCCTTGTCGGCTTTTGGGGCCATGGCGGAAGCAGTGGAGGAGGTCGACGGCGTTGGTGGTGCTGGTGGCGATGTGGGGGCGGGGCGCTGCTCTCTCTCTGCTTTGGGAAGGCGAGGGAGCGGCGGAGATTTCTGAGATTGGAACGGCAACGGGCAAGTGGGCGAACTGCCCCTGTTTCCCCTGCTTATAAAGAGGGAGGGGGCGGACGTTCCGCATTTCCGAATAAAGAAACCACCCACGATCTCTCCCACGACGCCGCATTCAACGCGTGCCGTTCGGGGAGGGCGCGGTGGATACAGAGTGAGATACGGCGTAACCTAGGCCGCGCGTGCCCGTGCCCTGTTTTGGGCCTGGCCCAACAGCGCTCGGCACCGTGTATGGCCCAGGCCCGGGGGCTCCTGTCGGTGTACTAGAGTAGGGGTACCCTAGTATCCCGAACTTGTGCACGGGCAGTCGCAGCATCCCGCGGCAAGGCTTGCCGGGTGACCGCCAAGGTCCTCCGTGGTTCCTTTGGAGCCATTCAAGAACAAAGTGTCCAAGCCAAGAAGACAAGACCCCGGCAAGAGGAGCTTGCCGGGAAGGCTAACAAAAGCATCCCAAGACCCCGGCAAGAGGAGCTTGCCGGGAAGGCCACCCAAGGCATTTCAAGGAACTTGCCGCGGCGCACCACGCGTCACGGCAAGGCCCGGTGAGCGACAAGCTCCCGGACGCGACAAGACAACGACAGCGGCAAGGCGCTTGCCGCGGCAATACACCACTGTGCCCGCGCTCCAGCACATCCACCAACGTGTTGCTCTGGGACCCCTCCAGGCGTACGTGGCGGAAGGCTGTGCAGCTTGCGGTGCGCGGTGGCAAGCGGCGCTGACAAGTTTGCCATCGTGGCGAGCGGTGGCGCCCCTGACGGTCCCTTTTCGCACTGTTTAGGCGACACAGACGGGCATTTAAGGCCCTTGTCCCCTGCCGTCAGGGTTAGGTATGATACACTGTAGTAGGTAGCTGTACCTACTGCAGCACCTTTCCATTTTTACCCTTTGCCTCCGTTGCCACCTGTCGGTGACCCCTTGAGCATATAAAAGGAGGCCCGTGCACAACGTAGAGGGGGGGTTAGCTAACTCAGATACACTCACGCTCGATCTCGTTAGCCGCCGGTGTGTACTGTAGCACTCCGCGCTCCTGAGCAAGAAATCAATACAAACCACAAAGCAGGAGTAGGGTTTTACGCATCCGTGCGGCCCAAACCTGGGTAAATCGCTCACGTGTATCGCCTCGATTTGCTCTTTGCACGATCTCCGCCCCCGCCGAACCGAAAGGGACCCGGTCCGCCGGTCCCATAGGTGCCCGTGGATCAGCACCCCGGCAATGACCCAAGACAATGCCTCCATTAACCATAAAGTGGCACTTCTCCCAATTCAAGACAAGATTTGTTTGTTCACATCTCTGCAAAACTCGATCAAGATTGCTTAAACAATCATCAAAAGGGTTTCCATAAACAGAAAAGTCATCCATGAAAACCTCAACAATATTTTCACAAAAGTCAGAGAATATAACAGTCATACATCTTTGAAAGGTAGCAAGTGCATTACATAAACCAAAAGGCATACGTCTATAAGCATAGGTTCCAAAAGGAAAAGTAAAAGTGGTCTTTTCTTGATCAGGTTGAGAAACAGGTATTTATGAAAAACCAGAATATCCATCAAGGAAGCAAAACTGTATGTGCTTAGATAATCTTTCAAGCATTTGATCAATAAAAGGCAAAGGGTAATGATCTTTTCTAGTTGCTTTGTTTAATTTTCTAAAATCTATTACCATTCTATAGCCTGTAACAATTCTTTGTGGAATAAGTTCATTCTTATCATTAGGAACAACAATTATACCTCATTTCTTAGGAACACAATGAACATGACTTACCCATCTACTATCAGCTATAGGATAGATTATACCCGCTTCCAGAAGTTCTAATATTTCCATTCTTACCACTTCTTTCATCTTCGGATTTAACCGACGTTGGTGATCAACAACGGGTTTAGCATCAGGTTCCATATTAATTTTGTGCTGACATAGAGTGGGACTAATGCCCTTTAAATCATCAAGAGTATATCCAATAGCAGCTCGGTGCTTCCTCAGAACTTCCAATAATATTTCTTCTTCATGTTCTGAAAGGTTAGCGCTAATAATAATAGGATATATCTTCTTTTCATCAAGATAAGCATATTTCAAAGTGTCTGGCAATTGTTTTAATTCAAACACAGGATCACCTTTAGGTGGAGGACTTCCTAGAATTTCAATAGGCAAGTTGTGTTTAAGTAGAGGACGTTGTTCAAAGAAAATCTTATCTATTTCATTTCTTTCATGCATATGTAAATCATTTTCATGGTCTAGCAAATATTGTTCTAAAGGATCAGTAGGAGGTACAACAATAGAAGCAAGACCAATTAATTCATCCTTACTAGGCAATCCTTTTCCATGAAGCTTTCTACTAAACTTGGAAAAAATAAACTCATGAGACTCATCACTAAAACTAACACGGACAGTTTGTTTCTTGCAATCTATCTTAGCATTAACGGTGTTCAAGAAAGGTCTACCAAAGATAATGGGACAAAAGTCATCTTCTGGGGAACCAAGAACAAGAAAATCAGTAGGGTATTTTATTTTCCCACACAAGACTTCAACATCTCTAACAATCCCAATATGTGATATAGTGTCTCTATTAGCAAGTTTAATAGTAACATCTATGTCTTCTATTTCTGCGGGTGCTATGTCATTCATAATTTCTTGATATAATGTGTAAGGAATAGCACTCACACTAGCACCTATTGTCGGAATCCTAGGAACGGGGGTCCCCAGACTTGCCTGCCTGCGGCCCATGACGTGATTGATCTAGCAGGCCGTACGGCCCATCATCACCAACAAAGCACCCAAGACCCTCGCGAGGGTCCAGGCCTCGCGAGGCAGATGCCGCAAGGCCTCCTCGGGAGTGGCCTAGCCAGGAAGTCTCACGAGGAGCGGAGATATCAAGGCAGGGCAAACCTCATGAGACCCTCGTGACGTGAGCCATGACGCACGACACAAGGTGGGCGCCAGGCGGGCGCCAGTGCATGCATCGTCCTTGTTTCCTCTTTGGTGCTAAGGAGGCCAACACAGGCGAAGAGTACCGAGGCATCAAGCAAAGGTTCCTATATTGTTGCAACGAGACCAAGACCAGGAGGACGACAAGACGGAGGTCATCGTGGAGCCCAAGACGGCGTCAGCACCAGAGCTTTTCGCAGGCAAAGACCACCTTTGTCAGGATAGCTTGTACTAGCTGTCCCCCTTCAAATTGGCCCGCCATTGTTGGCTCCCATCCAGCTCGATATTTGGGAAGAGGACCAGGGCCTATATAAGTATAGCTAGCCACCATAGTAGAGAGGGGATCAGATCATCATCTCATCTCACCTTAGCTTGATCCAACCCGATCGAGAGCCTACACACAAGAACACCGCAACCTTAGGAGGCCGCTCTTCCCTTGTACTGTTCATCATCAGCCCTAGAGGCAATCCACCACCACCACACTGGAGTAGGGTATTACACCACAACGGTGGCCCGAACCAGTATAAACCTTGTATCTTTCTGTGTTGCGAGTTCATCGAGTTCGTCCGCGAGGTCTTAGTGAGCTAGGGCGTAGATTGGTAGGAAGGAAAGACTTTGCGCGCACCCCAGTGTCCGAACCTTAAGGGTTTGCCGGAACCCCACATCCGACATTTGGCGCGCCAGGTAGGGGTGCGCCGTAGCTTCCCTTCCATCAGTTCGTCGCTTCGTCGCTCCGTCGTCTCCATGGCGGACGCTCCCCGTGCTCGAGCTGAGCGTCATGCTGCCCTCACCGCCCGTGTCGCTTAGACGGCTCCCGTCGGCGGGCCATATCGTTGTTTTCCGTCCCCTGCCGCCAACACCGCCACCGGCCCGGCGGGGAACGAGCAGCAGGCGTCCTCGCTGCATCCTTCGGTGCGGCAGGACGGCCACTCCTCCACTCCATCGCCGACCCCTGCCGGTTCTTCGTCTCACGCGCACCGCGCTCCCATGGAGGCACGGGCCACGCTCCTCGCAGCGAACGAGCTCCTGCGCTACCGCCCCATCGACAACCTCTACGAGGAGTGGCTCGAATGCGTCGCCGAGCTCGTCTGTGCCGCAGGGGCTCTCCGGCGCCATCCCACTCTCTGCCTCCCCCTCAACCAGCCGTGGGCGATGGGGCTCATGGCGCGCCTCCAGAACCTCGGCCCCAAGACGTCGCCTTGGCACCAAGGCGCGCGGCTCCGCGACGTGATCCGCCGCGCCCGGCGCCCGCGCGCGAAGAGAGAAGCTGCCAAGAAATTTCGCGGCCGCGAGAAGCTGCACCTGCGCTCCCCGCGCCACCTCGTCAAGACTGCGCACCACCCGCAGCGGCGCAGCGCGGACCTCGTCAAGACCAAGCTCCACCTCCGAAGCGGGCCCCGGCTACCACGGCTGGCTGCCATGCCTTCACCCCCGAGCTGCGTAGCGTCGCCTGGCCGGGCAAGTTCAAACCAGATCTGCCTCCTTGCTACGACGGTACCGCCGACCCTGCGGAGTTCCTGCAGCTCTATGAGCTGAGCATCGAAGCGGCCAACGGCGACGAAAAGGTCATGGCGAACTGGTTTCCCATGGCTCTCATGGATGGAGCTCGCTCTTGGCTCCGGAATCTACAGCACGGCTCGATCTCCTCCTGGGATGAGATGCGCGACCGCTTCGTTGCCAACTTCCAGGGCACTCGCGACCACCCTCCAGCCGCGGGTGATCTATGACGCATCAGGCAGCAATCAGGAGAGACCCTCCAGAAGTACATCCAGCGCTTCAACAACACCCGCCTCAAGATCCCCAAGGTCACGGATGAGGCCATCATCTCCGCGTTTTCCAATGGTGCCCGGGACATCAAGATGATGGAAGAGCTCGCCATCCACGAGGAGCTCTGCACATCTCAGGACCTGTTCAACCTGGCGACCAAGTGCGCAAGAGCTGAGGAGGGGCGCCTCTCTCTCCTTGAGCTGCCAGCCGTGGGCGCGGAGGAGAAGAAGGCCAAGGCCAAGGACGTGAAGTGCAAGGAGGTAGCTGTGCTCGCAGCGGAGCCTGACATCAAGCGGGGCAGAGATCAGCCCGAGTCATCCAAGAACGGCCGACCGTTCTGCGCCTTCCACAACCTAAACACCCATAATTTGTTAGAATACTCTATGTGCCTCGCTTATATCTTTTGAGTTATATAATTTTGCTCTAGTGCTTCACTTATATCTTTTAGAGCACGATGGTGGATTTGTTTTATAGAAACTATTGATCTCTCATGCTTCACTTAGATTATTTTGAGAGTCTTAAATAGCATGGTAATTTGCTTAAAATCCTAATATGCTTGGTATGCAAGATTAATAATAAAACTTTCTTATGAGTGTGCTGAATACTATGATAAGTTTGATACTTGATAATTGTTTCGAGATATAGAGATGGTGATATTAGAGTCATGCTAGTTGAGTAGTTGTGAATTTGAGAAATACTTGTGTTGAAGTTTGTGATCCCCGTAGCATGCACGTATGGTGAACCGTTATGTGATGAAGTCGGAGCATGATTTATTTTTTGATTGCCTTCCTTATGAGTGGCGGTCGGGGACGAGCGATGATCTTTCCCTGCCAATTAACCCCCAAGGAGCATGCGCGTAATACTTTGCTTTGATAACTTTTCGATTTTTGCAATAAGTATATGAGTTCTTTATGACTAATGTTGAGTCCATGGATTATACGCACTCTCAACCTTCCACCTTTGCTAGCCTCTTTAATACCACACACCTTTCGTCGGTATCATACACCCACCATATACCTTCCTCAAAACAGCCACCATACCTACCTATTATGGCATTTCCATAGCCATTCCGAGATATATTGCCATGCAACTTTCCACCGTTCCGTTTATTATGACACACTCCATCATTGTCATATTGCTTAGCATGATCATGTAGTTGACATCATATTTGTGGCAAAGCCACCATTCATAATTCTTTCATACATGTCACTCATGAATCATTGCATATCCCGGTACACCGCCGGAGGCATTCATATAGAGTCATATTTTGTTCTAAGTATCGAGTTGTAATTGTTGAGTTGTAAGAAAAATAAAAGTGTGATGATCATCATTATTAGAGAATTGTCCCAGTGAGGAAAGGATGATGGAGACTATGATTCCCCCACAAGTCGGGATGAGACTTCGGACGAAAAATAAAAAAAGAAAGAAAAAGAAAAGAGGCCATAAAAAGAGAGAGAGAAAAGGCCCAAAATAAAAAAGGAAAAAAATGAGAGAAAAAGAGAGAAGGGACAATGCTACTATCCTTTTTCCACACTTGTGCTTCAAAGTAGCACCATGATCTTCATAGTAGAGAGTCTCTCATGTTATCACTTTCATATACTAGTGGGAATTTTTCATTATAGAACTTGGCTTGTATATTCCAATGATGGGCTTCCTCAAATTGCCCTAGGTCTTCATGAGCAAGGAAGTTGGATGCACACCCACTTAGTTTCTTTTTGAGCTTTCATATACTTATAGCTCTAGTGCATCCGTTGCATGGAAATCCCTACTCACTCACATTGATATCTATTGATGGGCATCTCCATAGCCCGTTGATACGCCTAGTTGATGTGAGACTATCTTCTCCCTTTTTTGTCTTCTCCACAACCACCACTCTATTCCACCTATAGTGCTATATCCACGACTCACGCTCATGTATTGCGTGAAAATTGAAAAAGTTTTGAGAATGTCAAAAGTATGAAACAATTGCTTGGCTTGTCATCGGGGTTGTGCGTGATTTAAATATTTTGTGTGGTGAAGATGGAGCATAGCCAGACTATATGATTTTGTAGGGATAACTTTCTTTAGCCATGTTATTTTGAGAAGACATAATTGCTTTGTTAGTATGCTTGAAGTATTATTATTTTTATGTCAATATGAACCTTTGTCTTGAATCTTTCAGGATCTGAATATTCATACCACAATTAAGAAGAATTACATTAAAATTATGCCAAGTAGCACTCGGCATCAAAAAAATCTGTTTTTATCATTTACCTACATGAGGACGAGCAGGAATTAAGCTTGGGGATGCTTGATACGTCTCCAACGTATCTATAATTTTTGATTGCTCCATGCTATACTATCTACTATTTTGGACATTATTGGGCTTTATTATCCACTTTTATACTATTTTTGGGACTAACCTATTAACCGGAGGCCCAGCCCAGAATTGCTATTTTTTGCCTGTTTTAGGGTTTCAAAGAAAAGGAATATCAAACGGAGTCCAAACGGAATGAAACCTTCGGGAACGTGATTTTCTTAACAGATAAGACCCGGGAGACTTGGACCCTACGTCAAGAAAGAAAACAGGAGGCCATGAGGTAGGGGGGCGCGCCCTACCCTACCAGGCGCGCCCCCCACCCTCGTGGGCCCCCTGTTGCTCCACCGACGTACTTCTTCCTCCTATATATATATATATATATCCACGTACCCCAAACGAACAGATACGGAGCCAAAACCCTAATTCCACCGCCGTAACTTTCTGTATCCACGAGATCCCATCTTGGGGCCTGTTCCGGAGCTCCGCCGGAGGGGGCATCGATCACGGAGGGCTTCTACATCAACACCATAGCCTCTCCGATGAAGTGTGAGTAGTTTACCTCAGACCTACGGGTCCATAGTTATTAGCTAGATGGCTTCTTCTCTCTTTTTGGATCTCAATACAATGTTCTCCCCCTCTCGCGTGGAGAACTATTCGATGTAATCTTCTTTTTGCGGTGTGTTTGTTGAGACCGATGAATTGTGGGTTTATGATCAAATCTATCTATGAATAATATTTGATTCTTCTCTGAATTATTTTATGTATGATTGGTTATCTTTGCAAGTCTCTTCGAATTATCAGTTTGGTTTGGCCTACTAGATTGATCTTTCTTGCAATGGGAGAAGTGCTTAGCTTTGGGTTCAATATTGCGGTGTCCTTTCCCAGTGACAGTAAGGGCAGCAAGGCACGTATTGTATTGTTGACATCGAGGATAACAAGATGGGGTTTTCTTCATATTGCATGAGTCTATCCCTCTACATCATGTCATCTTGCTTAAGGAGTTACTCTGTTCTTTCTTCATATTGTTGACAGCGATCGATGAGTGGAGTAATAGTAGTAGATGTAGGCAGGAGTCAGACTACTTGTCTCGGACGTGATGCCTATATACATGATCATAACTAGATATTCTCATAACTATGCTCAATTCTGTCAATTGCTCAACAGTAATTTGTTCACCCACCGTAGAATACTTATGCTCCCGAGAGAAGCCACTAGTGAAACCTATGGCCCCCGGGTCTATCTTTATCATATTGATCTCCTACTACTTAGTTATTTCCTTTGCTATTTACTTTGCCTTTATTTTACTTTGCACATTTATCACAAAAATACCAAAAATATTATCTTTATCATATCTATCAGATCCCACTCTCGTAAGTGGCCTTATAGGGATTGACAACCCATATATGCGTTGGTTTGCGAGGATTTATTTGTTTTGTGTAGGTACGAGGGACTTGCGCGTAGCCTCCTACTGGATTGATACCTTGGTTCTCAAAAATTGAGGGAAGTACTTACGCTACTTTGCTGCATCATCCCTTCCTCTTCGGGGAAAACCAACGCAGTGCTCAAGACGTAGCAACAAGGATTTCTGGCGCCGTTGCCGGGGAGGTCTACTCTAAAGTCAACATACCAAGTACCCATTGAGGGAGTCCTGGATTAGGGGGTGTTCGGGTAGCCGGACTATACCTTCAGCGGACTCCAGGACTATGAAGATACAAGATTGAAGACTTCGTCCCGTGTCCGGATGGGACTTTCCTTGGCGTGGAAGGCAAGCTTGGCGATGCGGATATTCAAGATCTCCTACCATTGTAACCAACTCTATGTAACCCTAACCCTATCCGGTGTCTATATAAACCGGAGGGTTGTAGTCCATAGGGAATCAACTCCATATACAACAATCATACCATAGGCTAGCTTCTAGGGTTTAGCCTCCTTGATCTCGTGGTAGATCTACTCTTGTACTACCCATATCATCAATATTAATCAAGCAGGACGTAGGGTTTTACCTCCATCAAGAGGGCCCGAACCTGGGTAAAACATCGTGTTCCCTGCCTCCTGTTACCATCCGGCCTAGACGCACAGTTCGGGACCCCCTACCCGAGATCCGCCGGTTTTGACACCGACATTGGTGCTTTCATTGAGAGTTCCTCTGTGCCGTCACAATCAGGAAGGATGCCTCCTCCCGTCTTTAAAGACGGCGCCGTTGCTAAGGGAGCCTTGGCTGTCGGCCAAACCCTCCGGCTAGGTGGTTTCCTCATGACCGCCTGTTCGGCTGTTGCGCCGACGGTGACCTCTCGGGTCATCAAAAGCAACCTACACGTCAGCTCGGAGCTCGTCGAGCAGCTAGATCCAATGGAGCTCTCTTCCGTAAACAAGCTCTTGGATCGCATCGCCGCCCTGGGGGTCGCTATGGATTACGACCAGGTTGGGCTTAAACCCGATCTAAGAGAAATTAACTCTCCCCAAGTCACCCACCACGTTGCCGTGGTAGAGACGCAGTGCGGCGACCCTTCATCTATTTTAAGGACTAGCTACGTCCGAATTCCCGACCCCTCCAAGCCGGATACCCGCGGAGGGGGAGATGTAACTCAAGACCTGAGCTTAGGATCAGGCAACGGGCCAGATTCACTGGACAACATCCAAGAATCCGAACTTCAGAGTTCGGAAACTCTTCGGCCTCCGAATCTTGGATTGGGTGAGGTTTCAGATTCAACGACACCCGCCCACCCGATCATAAGCGATCTCTCCCAAATCAGGCAGAGGCCCGAGGAAATAGTACATCATTACTGGGCCAGATTCCTCCTGGTTATGAATAGGATAAAGGATTGCCGCGAGGAAGACGCAATCTCAATTTTCTGCAGTAATTGCACGGACAAGGGAATCCTTAACGCCATAAGTCGTCGTGATGTCACACGCTTCGCTGACTTGGCGTCTATAGTACAAAAATACTGTGCGATGGAAAGTGCCTGGAAAACCGAAATAAATTTTTGGGATAATCCGGCCTTGAATAGTAATCCCGTCTGAACTAAGAGGGTGCATTATCACAGGACACCCGGGATAAACACCAGAAAGCCAAAACCCTCTACAGGGCATGGAACCGTACTGGAAAGATGGCTTGATGGACCCTGTAGAATTCACAGTACAGAGGACGCCACACCAACTCACAGCCTTAGAGCATGTTGGATACTCCGGCAGGTGGCAAAAATCGGCGAGGACCTCTTAATTCCGGAGGCCGCAGAAAGCCAGCCCAAGGACACCAGTATCGTTCTCACAGTCTTCGAGACTTTCGCATCAAACAATGTGCAAAAAAGAACACTCTGCAGCCTCGCCGAAGTCTATCAAGTTGCAACAATAAATCCATGGAGCGACACTGCCATTACCTTCAACGCAAGTGATGAACCTAGATTCCAAACAGCCCGAGCACCAGCTGCATTGGTCCTCAGTCCCATAGTGGACGACTTTCGCCTCACCAAGGTGCTCATGGATGGAGGCAGCGGACTGAACCTCATTTATGAGGAAACCCTTCAAAAAATGGAAATAGACTGGAACCGCGTCGAGCGAAGCAGCACAACCTTTAGAGGAATAATTCCCAGTCAGGAAGCGCACTGCACGGGAAAAATCACACTAGATGTGGTGTTCGGCACGCCAGATAATTACAGGTCCGAAGAAGTCGCGTTTCAGGTGGCCCCGTTCAAAAGCGGATATCACGCTTTACTAGGGCGGGAAGCATTCACAATCTTCCAAGCAATACCCCATTACGGGTGCATGAAGCTTAAGATGCCCGGGCCGAACAGAATTATCACTCTAGCTAGTGATCCGGACATAGCACTCCGTGCCGAAAACAAGACGGCCGCATTAGCCCTTGAGGCACTATCCGAAGCCTTAGCGGCCGAGGAACTGACTGCGCTGCGCTCCACGGTTAACAGGGATGATGTGATACTCGACAAGAGATCCAAATCCACATCCTTCAAGCCAGCTGACGAAATAGTCAAATTCCAGGTCCATCCAACGGACCCCAATAAAACAGCTTCCATCGGGGCACGACTGAACCCTGATGTAGACACCGCACTGCGAGAGTTCCTACGAGAGAACTGGGACATTTTCGCCTGGCACCCTTCAGACATGCCAGGGATCCCACGCAGGCTGGCCGAACACAGCTTAAATATCCTAAAAGGATTCAAACCTGTCAAACAAGCCCTTCGGCGTTTTTCTGAACCCAAGAGACAGGCTATGGGAGAGGAGCTAGCCAAGCTATTGGAGGCCGGATTCATTAGAGACATAAAACATCCGGACTGGCTAGCAAACCTGGTGATGGTACCAAAGAAGGACAAATCCTAGCGCCTGTGTGTCGATTTTAAAGACCTTAACAAGGCTTGCCCAAAGGATCCCTTCCCCCTCCCCCATATCGATCAAATTATTGATGCCACCGCAGGACACGACTCGTTGTGTTTCCTCGACGCATACTCCGGTTACCATCAAATCAAGATGGCAGAATCAGACCAAGCCGCAACAACATTCATCACACCATACGTCCGATTCTGCTTCAACATAATGCCCTTCGGGCTGAAAAACGCCAGCGCAACATATCAGCGCATGATCCAGACATGTCTGGCAAACCAGATCGGCAAAACAGTGGAAGCGTATGTGGATGATGTGGTCGTCAAATCAAGACATGTCGAATCTCTAGTAGACGACTTGAGGCTTGCATTCGATAACCTCTGAAAATATGACATCAAGCTCAACCCAGAAAAATGCGTCTTCGGCGTTCCAGCTGGAAAGCTCTTGGGCTTCATTGTATCTGGTAGAGGAATTGAAGCAAATCCAGCCAAGATCCGAGCTTTGTCACAATTGGATATCCCAAAGGACCTCAAACAAATACAAAAATTAACCGGATGCGTGGCGGCTTTAAGCCGCTTCATCTCCCGCTTGGGAGAAAAGGCACTACCCCTTTATCGCCTCCTTCGGCGCACCGAACACTTCAAGTGGACGGATGCCGCCACGGCCGGACTTGATGAAATAAAAGCAATATTGGCAACAAACCCAGTCCTGGCCGCACCAAACACCGGCGAACCAATGTTATTGTACATTGCAGCAACACATCAAGTTGTCAGCGCAGTGCTCGTTGTCGAGCGGGAAACGGATGGACACAAATTCCCCCTTCAAAGGCCGGTCTACTACGTATCCACTGTCCTCACTCCATGCAAATCACGGTACCCGCATTATCAAAAGATTGCATACGCGGTATTCATGGCATCCCGGAAGCTACGACACTACTTTCAAGAGTGTTCCATAACAGTAGCCTTGGAAGTACCACTCAACGATATTATCAACAACCGCGATGCAACGGGCCGGATTGCAAAATGGGCCATCGAGCTTCTCCCGTTTGATATAACCTATAAGCCACGACGAGCTATTAAATCGCAAGTTTTGGCCGACTTCGTCGCAGAATGGACGGAGGCCGAGCTCCCTAAAGAGTACGACACATATTCAAACTGGATTATGCATTTCGACGGCTCCAAAATGTTGGCTGGACTGGGGGCTGGCATCGTCCTGACGTCCCCCACAGGAGACACAGTCCAATATGTGCTCCAGATCATGTACACAGATTCCCACAATGCAGCCGAATATGAGGCCCTCCTACATGGTCTCCGGATAGTAGTATCCATGGGTATCCAGCGCCTAGAGGTACGCGGGGATTCAAACCTCGCGATATCGCAAATAAATGGAGACTTCGACGCCAAGGACCCAAAAATGGCAGCTTACCGCAACGCCGTCCTAAAAATGTCAGCTCGGTTCGAAGGGCTGGAGTTTCACCATATAGCCCAAGAAAACAATCAAGCAGCGGACGTCCTGGCACGCATCGGAGCAAAACGCGATGCAGTCCCCCCCAACATCTTTTTGGAAAGATTGTTCAAGCCATCCGTAGCATGGGAGGGGGAACCCGCAAATAACAGCCCGGACCCAGCCGCACCACTCGACGTCGAACAATCTGACACAATTGGAGACTCTGCCAATGAAATTACACCTTCAGCCCACGTAATAATGGCGGTTATCGCCCCGTGGACAGAACCATTCCTAGCCTACCTTACTAGGCAGGAACTCCCGGAGGACCAAAACGAGGCCCGCTGCATAGTGCGGCGATCTAAAGCCTATAGAGTCCATGAGGGAGAGCTTTATAAGAAAAGCACTACCGGAGTCCTTCAAAGGTGCATCTCCGAAGAGGAAGGGCGGAACCTTCTGGCTGAAATTCATGCCAGACTCGGTGGTCACCATGCCGCTGCTCGGTCCCTTGTTAGCAAGGCTTTCCGTACAGGCTTTTATTGGCCGACGGCCCGGGCAGACGCTCAGGACCTAGTCCAACGATGCGCTGGTTGCCAACTTTTTGCCAACCAAAGCCATATGCCACCCACCGCACTCCAAACTATACCCATCACCTGGCCTTTTGCGGTCTGGGGGCTTGACATGGTCGGACCCCTTAAAGGTGGGACCGATAGGAAAAAATACTTACTGGTCATGGTGGATAAATTCACCAAATGGATAGAAGCCAAGCCTGTTAAAACGGCCGAATCCGGACCTGTGATAGACTTCATATCCGGGGTTGTACACCGTTATGGTGTCCCCCACAGCATCATAACCGATAACAGTACAAACTTTACCGCCGACGAGGTAAAACTCTGGTGCAAAAACATGGGCATCAAGCTCGATTATGCTTCCGTCTATCACCCACAAACCAACGGCCAGGTCGAATGTGCAAATGGTCTTATCATGAGCGGCATTAAACCCAGACTGGTGCGGTCCCTCAAGGAATCTAACACGCACTGGGTAGAGGAGCTCGACTCCGTGCTATGGGGGCTGCAGACCACGCCAAATCGCACCACCGGATACACACCATTTTTTATGGTGTACAGCGCAGAGGCAGTTCTGCCCTGCAACATAATTCATGACTCACCTAGAGTGCGCATGTACGAAGAACGAGAAGCCGAGCTCGATCGGCAGGACAACAGCAGGCCCGAAGATATCAAAGCAGAGAAGTACGGGCCAAAAATTACAATGTTGGCGAACTAGTTCTACGCCTGCCGGATAAGAAAAAGGACAAACTCAAGCCAAAGTGGGAAGGTCCATTCATAATCGACCAAGTCCTGACTGGTGGGGTGTACCGCCTGCGAGATGCGTCGGATAACCGACTCGAGCCGAACCCGTGGAACGCCACCCGTCTCCGAAGATTCTATGCCTAGCGCCGGACTCTGTGTTCGTCTCCTTCCTCTGTCCATTTTTTGCATTTTTCTGTCTTACATTTCTCTCCTTCCCCTCTTTTCTTTTATAGCCCTTAAAGGCTCATCTAGTGACGCGCCACCCGCGCTCATTAAACCTGGGGGCTTCTTTAACAGAAGCTTATTCATATGGGCTTCACGCCCAACACATGCGTCAAACTTCCGCATGTACCTTTTTCTTCACCATTATATGCATCGATATGACTTAAGTTTTGGCCAAGCTGGGTTGCCTGGCTCCTGTGCTTACCCCTACGTTCCCGATTGTTCGGCTAGGCGGTAAAGGGAGCACCTCTGTGATTGTTACTGCCGGGTCAGCCGGATGTGTACCTCAGACTGGGCGAAGCCGAAAGCTAGCGTTCTTAAGGGAATATTCGGTCGGTGAAATAAAATATGATCTTTTTACTCATTTTATGCACCCCCAGATGCTTTTTTTGCGTCTTTTCACGCAGTCCGGACATGCACTTTAGGGCATGCCTCCCAGCGAAAGGAACCCCTAATGGAACTATTCTCTCTGGAAGATGTTTCTTACTAACCATGTAATATAACATAACTAGTTGGGCACTTGTCTGATAAAGCACTAATGACCCCTACGCCTGGTCTCCACGCATACCCCGGTTCTTATATAACCGCTATGGTATTCGGACACACTCCGGACCGTCAGGTCTCGAGGTTGAAGCGAAAAGGTCGGCAACGACAAACGATCTACAATCCGGCTAGAAGGCATTACACATGTCAATTCAAAATTACATAGTCATTCTGACTGATTGTATTCCTCTTCTATACCATCTAACAGGCTGTCTAATTTACAGTCCTGCTGGGAATACTTCGTGGCCAACTCTACTTGGCCGTATACTAAGCTCACAGGGATCTCCTTCCCGTCAGGCCCCACTGGTCCGACCTCGGCCATGTGGTTTGGGTCAGACTTTGTAAAACGGGTCTTCACCATGGCCCAGGCCTCCCTAGCGCCTTGTCGGCAGGCCGATATCTTCCACAACCGGAAGCGCCGCCGAGCTCCCTTCAGCTTCTCCGCAAGCTCTCCAAGGCCCTCGGGCACGGAGTGGGCAGGCCATAAGGCTTGGGCAATACCCCGCATCGCCTGTCGAATTCGCTCGTGCAGTTGCAAGAGTTCGGGAAGAAGGTCACCCGTAGAACCGGGCATCTCCTCTGCAGGATGACCTGTGAGCATACCTACAGACATTACTCTGTTAGTCGACTTCCTCGCCGAACCTTTTTTTCGAAGTTCGTTCAAGCACTTACTAAAAATGCCGCGTCGAAGCCGCTGATTCTCCTTCATGGAGTCCGACAGCTGGCCACGAACATCTTTAAGTTCGACGTCCAGCTTGGTGTTGGCATCCTGAAGATCATTCTTCTCTCGCCTCACCTTTGTCAACGTACTCTCACCGGCCTTTAGCCGGCGTAAGAGTTGTTGCTTGTCCGGATCGAGTCCGGCGCCATCTGCAATATGATTTGTCAGATTTGCACCCACACCGCACAATACTAATCTTTCAAAGTGTATCTTACCTGAGGGGGTCTCTTTGGGCTCCCCTGCTGCGGCTAGTGCGGCCTCTAGTTGGGCCTTGCACTTTTCCAGCTCCTGGGACAGTACGGTATTCTTCTTTGTAAGAACCTGCATATTAAATGATCCTTAAATCAGTTGCTCTAACTGCTTCAAGTCTCGGGGGCTACTGGCATATATATGTTTAACCAAAATTTTCTTACCCGTATGTCTTTTACATACTTCTCCGTGGCTCTGGCTAAACCATTTTGAGCGGCACGGAGGTACGCATCTCCCAAATTAAAGGCATCTAAAGCCTCTTGGGAGAAACAAGCGTCGCGTAGAACTGTCCGGCGACGCCTGTGGTTCATGGCACTCTCCACTTCAGAATTTGTGGCAGATAGCCTGTCCGCATCCTCTGTCGGAGGAGCGTCCGGTGCGCGCCTTGTGCTCGCCTCCGCTTCCTGGCTAGACGTTGGAGCCTGGCTGGTGGAGGCGCGATTGGCAACCTCTCCGGATGTAGTCCGACGAGGTCTCTTTGTTCTAAAGATAGCACGAATGTTAATATGCCCTGACAGAATAACACTAGGGAAACAGAGGGTGCGCTATACCTTTGCGCCGGCATCTCAGTCCGGACTGCATTCCTTTTTGTCCCACGGGGCCCTGTGGCCCCTCGTTGGCTAGCCGCCGCAAGTTCGGCCTCCTGCCTCAGAAATCTCCCCTGCAAAACACGGTTGTCGTCAGAAACACCGGAATACGTGAGAGTGGAATCTCTGTCAAGGGAATGAGACTCCGGTTTCTATCACCTGGGAGGCCGGGATTAACCCTAGGTAATCAGCCATGATGGCTACCAAGGTATTGTCCTTGCTTAGCTGATGGAACACCCCGTCGATAAGCTCCACCGATATGTCCGGATCCTCTTCGGAGTCCGGATCGAGGGACCGTTCTGGGTCCTCGGGCTGTGGAGGGCGGCTGTTTATATCCTTTACCTCCTGTCGCAGTTCCTGCACTGAAGTCGTTAGACTACATATCTAACCGTGGGAGTATAAAACAAACGGGCAAGCGCAATTGTTCACTTACCCAACTTGGAGGATCGTACATAGTAAATCCGGCCTGCGGGTTGACGCGGAGGAATTCCTCCTTTTCTCCCTTGTACAAAGAGGATAAGATCTTTACTAGAGCGGCAGCTGAGGCCGGCCCCTTACGACCGTAACGGGTGGCGTCATCCTCCCCATTGAAATCCCACATGGGGTGGCCTCTATATTGAAGCGGCTGCACCCCCCGCATAATGCATGCGGCCATGACTCCAATCATGGTTAGTCCGGAATGAGCCAACAGTCTTATCCGGCCCATCAGGTAAAGGACGTCCCTGTCGCTTTCTCTCTGAGAGATCCGCGGACGCCAGCTCAAGCGTTTCTTCAATGGAGCACTGTTGAACTCAGGGAGACCGACCCGGATAGGGTCCGATAGCGGGACGTCATCTATGTAAAACCATTCTGATGGCCAGTCCTCGGACGCCTTCTTTGGGGTTCCGGATAGGTATCCGGTCCCGGCGATGCGCCATACTTCGGCTCCGCCCACTTGGTATATAGACCCCTCTTGAGAACGGGGCACCAGGCAGAATAACCTCTTCCACAGCGCGAAATGAGCCTCAACGCCTAAAAATAGCTCGCAAAGGGCGACGAAACCCGCAATATGCAATACGGAGGCGGGCGTGAGATTGTGCAGCTGGAGGCCATAGAACTCCAGAAGCCCGCGGAGAAATGGATGAATTGGAAATCCCAGTCCCCTTATTAGATAGGGGACGAGGCACACCCGCTCTCCTTTAGAAGGATTGGGGGTGCTCTCCGCTTGTTTTTCGCCATTGTAGGTGGCAAGACCGGCTCGGACCGGGACCATGTATGCCTGAGGGAGAAATCCCTTGGCCTGAAGCGACACTAACTCCCTATGCGGGATGGTGCAACTCTCCCAGTCCCCGGGTTTGGGACCGGAGGGGCGAGGGGAGGAGCTGCGATGGCTGGTCATGTTGGAATGGACCTTTGCTGGAAGCGCTCTGATGATAACTCGCGGAAAGGAGAAGATGTGGTTTGGACCTAAAATCCCCATCCCGTTAAATTGGCGGCTCGTTTATACGGCTAGGGGTGTGGATGTAAAAACACCTCGGCTTTTCGCATTCGTTTGACACGTGGAAGACGGCCATTATTCGGCATGGAAGCCGAGGAGCACTACATTACAAAAATCGGACATTATTCCTACAGGTACACAAGATTTGGAGAAGAACCCGCCTGGCAATGCCGAACAATCTGCGCGCCGAACTCGTCGTCATTGAAGCCTGGTTCGGGGGCTACTGAGGGAGTCCTGGATTAGGGGGTGTTCGGGTAGCCGGACTATACCTTCAGCCGGACTCTAGGACTATGAAGATACAAGATTGAAGACTTCGTCCCGTGTCCAGATGGGACTTTCCTTGGCGTGGAAGGCAAGCTTGGCGATGCGGATATTCAAGATCTCCTACCATTGTAACCGACTCTATGTAACCCTAACCCTATCCAGTCTCTATATAAACCGGAGGGTTGTAGTCCGTAGGGAATCAACTCCATATACAACCATCATACCATAGGCTAGCTTCTAGGGTTTAGCCTCCTTGATCTCGTGGTAGATCTACTCTTGTACTACCCATATCATCAATATTAATCAAGCAGGACGTAGGGTTTTACCTCCATCAAGAGGGCCCGAACCTGGGTAAAACATCGTGTTCCCTGCCTCCTGTTACCATCCGGCCTAGACGCACAGTTCGGGACCCCCTACCCGAGATCCGCCGGTTTTGACACCGACACCCATCACATACCCTTATCTCCCGCATTACATTATTTGCCATTTTCCTCTCGTTTTCCTCTCCCCCATTTCACCCTTGCCGTTTTATCCTCCCTCTCCCTCTCTATTTGCCTCTTTTTGCCCGCTTTCCTTCCTTCTGCTATGTCTGAATCAAAAAGGGTTGGGGGTTCTCTCCAGAGTTTTAGTACTTTGGACAACCCCTCTATCCTCGCTAAACTTATAAATAAGGATACTATGGAAAAACCTACCGGAGTTCTCAATGGGAGTCTTAATAATTTTTATGAAGATGATTCTGGAATTTTTCGTTATTTACTTGATGAATCTTTGAAAGATGCTTGGTATAGACTATTAAGGATCAGGGCTAGCTATGTTCCTCAATATCAAATTGAAGTTTACCTAAAAAGCTTTTATATTGCCCTTCCTTCTTATTTTAAGCATGTCTTAGATTCTATATTTGAAGAAGGTTTCCTTGAAGGGGATGTCGTAGACACTTATAAAAAATGAAAACTATATTTGGGCCCCCCATGAATGAGAAAGTTGAATCTACATCTCTTTTTCTCTCTTACCAAAATGAATCTATTAAAGAGATGAAGGCTAGCCTAGATACAAACTTCGGTAACATACTTAATCTTTATTCTACCATTAATAGCCATGTGCTTCATCAAAATAGAAGGATTAATTCTATAGATAGCAAGTTTTCTCTTTTCTTTCCTAATACCAAAGATGGCAATACCTAGATCTATTCTTGCTTGTTATGCCTAGCTAGGGGCGTTAAACGATAGCACTTGTTGGGAGGCAACCCAATTTTATTTTTATTCCTTGTTTTTTGCTCCTGTTTAGTAATAAATAATTTATCTAGCCTCTGTTTTGGTTGTGTTTTTTGTTTAATTAGTGTTTGTGCCAAGTAGAACCGTTGGGAAGACTTGGGGAAAGTCTTGTTGAACTTGCTGTAAAAAACAGAAACTTTAGCGCTCACAAGAACTACTGCCATTTTTATTTGGAAAGTGCTATTTAGTTAATTCTTTTTGTAGATGATTAATAGATAAATTCATCACGTCCATAAATTTATTTTAGAATTTTTGGGGTTCCAGACCTTGCGCTAGATACAGATTACTACATACTGTTCTGTTTTTGACAGATTCTGTTTTTCGTGTGTTGTTTGCTTATTTTGATGAATCTATGGCTAGTAAAATAGTTTATAAACCATAGAGAAGTTGGAATACAGTAGTTATAACACCAATATAAATAAATAATGAGTTCATCACAGTACCTTGAAGTGGTCTTTTATTTTTTTTCGCTAACGGAGCTCACGAGATTTTCTACTTTAAGTTTTGTGTTGTGAAGTTTTCAAGTTTTGGGTAAAGATTTGATGGATTATGGAACAAGGAGTGGCAAGAGCCTAAGCTTGGGGATGCCCATGGCACCCCCAAGATAATCTAAGGACACCTAAAAGCCAAAGCTTGGGGATGCCCCGGAAGGCATCCCCTCTTTCGTCTACTTCTATCGGTAACTTTACTTGGAGCTATATTTTTATTTGCCACACGATATGTGTTTTGCTTGGAGCGTCTTGTATGATTTGAGTCTTTGTTTGTTAGTTTACCAAAATCATCCTTGCTGTACACACCTTTTGAGAGAGCCATACATGATTTGGAATTTGTTAGAATACTCTATGTGCCTCGCTTATATCTTTTGAGTTATATAATTTTGCTCTAGTGCTTCACTTATATCTTTCAGAGCACGGTGGTGGATTTGTTTTATAGAAACTATTGATCTCTCATGCTTCACTTAGATTATTTTGAAAGTCTTAAATAGCATGGTAATTTGCTTAAAATCCTAATATGCTTGGTATACAAGATTAATAATAAAAATTTCTTATGAGTGTGTTGAATACTATGATAAGTTTGATACTTGATAATTGTTTTGAGATATAGAGATGGTGATATTAAAGTCATGCTAGTTGAGTAGTTGTGAATTTGAGAAATACTTGTGTTGAAGTTCGTGATTCCCGTAGCGTGCACGTATGGTGAACCGTTATGTCATGAAGTCGGAGCATGATTTATTTTTTGATTGCCTTCCTTATGAGTGGCGGTCGGGGACCAGCGATGGTCTTTTCCTACCAATCTATCCCCCTAGGAGCATGCGCGTAATACTTTGCTTTGATAACTTGTAGATTTTTGCAATAACTATATGAGTTCTTTATGAATAATGTTGAGTCCATGGATTATACGCACTCTCACCCTTCCACCTTTGCTAGCCTCTCTAATACCGCGCACCTTTCGCCGGTATCATACACCCACCATATACCTTCCTCAAAACAGCCACCATACCTACCTATTATGGCATTTCCATAGCCATTCCGAGATATATTGCCATGCAACTTTCCACTGTTCTGTTTATTATGACACACTCCATCATTGTCATATTGCTTAGCATGATCATGTAGTTGACATCGCATTTGTGGCAAAGCCACCATTCATAATTCTTTCATACATGTCACTCATGAATCATTGCATATCCCGGTACACCGCCGGAGGCATTCATATAGAGTCATATTTTGTTCTAAGTATCGAGTTGTAATTGTTGAGCTGTAAGAAAAATAAAAGTGTGATGATCATCATTATTAGAGCATTGTCCCAGTGAGGAAAGGATGATGGAGACTATGATTCCCCCACAAGTCGGGATCAGACTCCGGACGATAAAAAAAAGAGGCCATAAAAAAGAGAGAGAAAAGGCCCAAAAGAAAAAAAAGGGGAAAATGAGAGAAAAAGAGAGAAGGGACAATGCTACTATCCTTTTTACACACTTGTGATTCAAAGTAGCACCATGATCTTCATAGTAGAGAGTCTCTCATGTTATCACTTTCATATACTAGTGAGAATTTTTCATTATAGAACTTGGCTTGTATATTCCAATGATGGGCTTCCTCAAATTGCCCTAGGTCTTCATGAGCAAGCAAGTTGGATGCACACCCACTTAGTTTATTTTTGAGCTTTCATATACTTATAGCTCTAGTGCATCCGTTGCATGGCAATCCCTACTCACTCACATTGATATCTATTGATGGGCATCTCCATAGCCCGTTGATACGCCTAGTTGATGTGAGACTATCTTCTCCCTTTTTTCTCTTCTCCACAACCACCACTCTATTCCACCTATAGTGCTATATCCATGGCTCACGCTCATGTATTGCGTGAAAATTGAAAAAGTTTTGAGAATGTTAAAAATATGAAACAATTGCTTGGCTTGTCATCGGGGTTTTGCATGATTTAAATATTTTGTGTGGTGAAGATGGAGCATAGCCAGACTATATGATTTTGTAGGGATAACTTTCTTTAGCCATGTTATTTTGAGAAGACATAATTGCTTTGTTAGTATGCTTGAAGTATTATTATTTTTATGTCAATATGAACCTTTGTCTTGAATCTTTCGGATCTGAATATTCATACCACAATTAAGAAGAATTACATTAAAATTATGCCAAGTAGCACTCGGCATCAAAAATTCTGTTTTTATCATTTACCTACTCGAGGACGAGCAGGAATTAAGCTTGGGGATGCTTGATACGTCTCCAACGTATCTATAATTTTTGATTGCTCCATGCTATACTATCTACTGTTTTGGACATTATTGGGCTTTATTATCCAGTTTTATACTATTTTTGGGACTAACCTATTAACCGGAGGCCCAACCCAGAATTGCTGTTTTTTGCCTGTTTTAGGGTTTCGAAGAAAAGGAATATCAAATGGAGTCCAAACGGAATGAAACCTTCGGGAACGTGATTTTCTCAACAGATAAGACCTGGGAGACTTGGACCCTACGTCAAGAAAGAAAACAGGAGGCCACGAGGTAGGGGGGCGCGCCCTACCCAACCAGGCATGCCCCCACCCTCATGGGCCCCCTGTTGCTCCACCGACGTACTTCTTACTCCTATATATATATATATATGCACGTACCCCCAAACGAACAGATACGGAGCCAAAACCCTAATTCCACCGCCGTAACTTTCTGTATCCACGAGATCCCATCTTGGGGCCTATTCCGGAGCTTCGTCGGAGGGGGCATCGATCACGGAGGGCTTCTACATCAACACCATAGCCTCTCCGATGAAGTGTGAGTAGTTTACCTCAGACCTACGGGTCCATAGTAATTAACTAGATGGCTTCTTCTCTCTTTTTGGATCTCAATAAAATGTTCTCCCTCTCTCTTGTGGAGAACTATTCGATGTAATCTTCTTTTTGCGGTGTGTTTTTTGAGACCGATGAATTGTGGGTTTGTGATCAAGTCTATCTATGAATAATATTTGAATCTTCTCTGAATTATTTTATGTATGATTGGTTATCTTTGCAAGTCTCTTCGAATTATCAGTTTGGTTTGGCCTACTAGATTGATCTTTCTTGGAATTGGAGAAGTGCTTAGCTTTGGGTTCAATCTTGCGGTGTCCTTTCCCGGTGACAGTAAGGGCAGCAAGGCATGCATTGTATTGTTGCCATCGAGGATAACAAGATGGGGTTTTCTTCATATTGCATGAGTCTATCCCTCTACATCAGGTCATCTTGCTTAAGGCGTTACTCTATTTTTAACTTAATACTCTAGATGCATGCTGGATAGCGATCGATGAGTGGAGTAACAGTAGTAGATGCAGGCAGGAGTCGGTCTACTTGTCTCGGACGTGATGCCTATATACATGATCAGACCTAGATATTCTCATAACTATGCTCAATTCTGTCAATTGCTCAACAGTAATTTGTTCACCCACCGTAGAATACTTATGCTCTCGAGAGAAGCCACTAGTGAAACCTATGGCCCCGGGTCTATCTTTATCATATTGATCTCCTACTACTTAGTTATTTCCTTTGCCTTTATTTTCTTTGCATCTTTATCACAAAAATACCAAAAAAATTATCTTTATCATATCTAATAGATCTCACTCTCGTAAGTGGCCTTATAGGGATTGACAACCCCTATTTGCGTTGGTTGCGAGGATTTATTTGTTTTGTGCAGGTACGAGGGACTTGAGCGTAGCCTCCTACTGGATTGATACCTTGGTTCTCAAAAACTGAGGGAAATACTTACGCTACTTTGTTGCATCATCCCTTCCTCTTCGGGGAAAACCAACGCAGTGCTCAAGAGGTAGCAGAGCGCCCCTCGGGCTGCATTATTCCCAGGACGCGTGGGTCCGTCCCTGTAGCATGTATCCCTTTTTGTTTATGTCTTCAGCTTACCTTGTTGGGGGCGCCCCTCGGGCTGCATCATCCCCAAGCCACTCGTGCCAGACCCGGTGGCATGTATCTTCTTGCATTTATCCAAGTTGACCTGCTCTCCATGCTCAACCTGCCAACTGTTGTCACCTGTTCGATTGCTGCCCACCACAGGACTGTTCATCCTATGCAATTCACTTGCACGTTAAAAGGGGGGCTCCTGAGCATCGCGACTCAGGAGCTCTTACTGGCTCTCCAGCCCTCACCCCTGGCCTTGACCACGACATCGTGACCTGGCATACCAGCAGCGGCTAAGCTCGCTCGAGGGCCGGGACCTGAGGACGTAGAGTGCTTGCATCTAACCGCCTTGCAGGGACATACGGTCACCAAGACTCAAGACCAGGCGCAACCCGCCTTGAGGTAGGGCCTCGTGAGTCCCGCGCTGGCTCACGAGTGCCCAGATACACCTCGCAGCCCTGCCGTGCAAGCCACGTGTCAGGGCGGGGATGTACACGCCCCGGGGGCTCCTCCCAGAGGGCCCCCCCACCCCACGCCCAAGTGGAAGCACCATGCTCCGCGCTGGCTGACGACACTGCCGAGGAGCGGCTATGCCCGTGCACAAGCGAAAGCACAATGTGATACGTCCATTTTGCATCATGCTTTTTATATCAATATTTATTGCATTATGGGCTGTTATTTTACATTATGTCACAATACTTATGGCTATTCTCTCTTATTTTACAAGGTTTACATAAGGAGGGAGAATGCCGGCAGCTGGAATTCTGGGATGGAAAAGGAGCAATTATTAGAGACCTATTCTGCACAACTCCAAAAGTCCTGAAACTCCACGGAACACCTGATAATAAATAATGAAAAATCCTCGCCAAAGATGAAGACCAGGGGGCCCACACCCTTCTCACGAGGGTGGGGGGCGCCCCCCCTCCCGTTAGGGCGCGCCCTTGCCTCGTGGGCCCTTTGGTGGCTCTCCGATGACCATCTTCTCCTATATGGAGTCTTTCATTGAGAAAAAAAAGAAGAAGCAACCTTTCGGGATGAAACTCCGCCGCCATGAGGCGGAACCTTGGCGGATCCAATCTAGAGCTCCGGCAGAGCTGTTCTGCCGGGGAAACTTCCCTCCCGAAGGGGAAAATCATCGCCATCGTCATCACCAACACTCCTCTCATCGGGAGAGGGCAATCTCCATCAACATCTTCATCAGCACCATCTCATCTCAAAACCCTAGTTCATCTCTTGTATCCGATTCTTGTCTTCAAGTCCGGGATTGGTGCTAGTAGGTTGCTAGTAGTGTTAATTACTCCTTGTAGTTGATGCTAGTTGGTTTAATTGGTGGAAGATCATATATTCAGATCCTTTATGCATATTAATACCCCTCTGATTATGAACATGTTTATGCTTTGTGAGTAGTTACGTTTGTTCCTCGGGACAAGGGAGAAGTCTTACTATTAGTAGTCATGTGAATTTGGTATTCGTTCGATATTTTGATGAGATGTATGTTGACTAGCCTCTAGTGGTGTTATGTGAACGTCGACTACATAACACTACCATTATTTGGGCCTAGAGGAAGGCATTGGGAAGTAATAAGTAGATGATGGGTTGCTAGAGTGACAGAAGCTTAAACCCTAGTTTATGCGTTGCTTCGTAAGGGGCTGATTTGGATCCATATGTTTCATGCTATGGTTAGGTTTACCTTAATACTTTTGTTGTAGTTGCGGATGCTTTAAATAGAGGTTAATCATAATTGGGATGCTTGTTCAAGTAAGAACGGCACCCAAGCACCGGTCCACCCACATGTCAAATTATCAAAGTACCGAACGCGAATCATATGAACGTGATGAAAACTAGCTTGACGATATTCCCATGTGTCCTCAGGAGCGCTTTTCCTTATATAAGAGTTTGTCCAGGCTTGTCCTTTGCTACAAAAAGGATTGGTCCACCTTGCTGCACTTTATTTACTTTTGTTACTTGTTGCTCGTTACAAATTATCTCATTACAAAACTATCTGTTACCACTTATTTCAGTACTTGTAGAGAATACCTTGCTGAAAACCGTTTATCATTTCCTTCTGCTCCTCGTTGGGTTCGACACTCTTACTTATCGAAAGGACCGCGATAGATCCCCTATACTTGTGGGTCATCAAGACTCTTTTCTGGCGCCGTTGCCGGGGAGTGAAGCGCCTTTGGTAGGTGGAATTTGGTAAGGAAAAATTTATATAGTGTGCTGAAATTTACTGTCACTTGTTACTATGGAAAGTAATCCTATGAGGGGCTTGTTCGGGGTATCTTCACCCCGACCAGTAGAGCAAAGAGTTTCTCCTCAACCTACTGAACCTATTGAAAATAAAATTCCTTATGAGTATCCTTCGAGTATAATATAAAAACTGCTAGCTAATCCTTTTACAGGAGATGGAACAAAGCATCCTGATGAACACCTAATATATGTGGATGAAGTTTGTGGATTATTTAAGCTTGCAGGTATTTCCAGTGATGTTGCTAAGAAGAAGGTCTTCCCTTTATCTTTGAAGGGAGACGCATTGACATGGTATAGGCTATGTGATGATATGGGATCATGGAACTATAGAAGATTGAAATTGGAATTTCATCAAAAGTATTACCCTATGCATCTTGTTCATCATTATCACAATTATATATATATAATTTTTGGCCTCGCGAAGGAGAAAGCATCGCTCAAGCTTGGGGGAGGCTTAAATCAATGTTATACTCATGCCCCAATCATGAGCTTCCAAGAGAAACAATTCTTCAAAAAATTTATGCTCGGCTTTCTGATAACAATCGCACCATGCTTGATACTTCTTGTGCTGGCTCTTTTATGATGAAGACTATTGAATTCAAATGGGATTTATTGGATAGAATTAAATGCAACTCTGGAGATTGGGACCTCGGCAATGGTAAGGAGTCAGGTATGACACCTAAGTTTGATTGTGTTAAATCTTTCATGGATACCGATGTTTTCCGTAAGTTTAGCACTAAATATGGAGTTGATTCTGAGATAGTAGCTTCTTTCTGTGAATCTTTTGCTACTTATGTTGATCTCCCTAAGGAGAAGTGGTTTAAATATCATCCTCCCATAGAAGTAAAAGTAGTTGCACCTATTAAAGTTGAAGAAAAGACTGTCACTTATAATGATCCTATTATTCCTACTTCTTATGTGGAGAAGCCTGAAGGAAATATGCCCTAGAGGCAATAATAAAGTTATTATTTATTTCCTTATATCATGATAAATGTTTATTATTCATGCTAGAATTGTATTAACCGGAAACATAATACATGTGTGAATACATAGACAAACAGAGTGTCACTAGTATGCCTCTACTTGACTAGCTCGTTAATCAAAGATGGTTATGTTTCCTAACCATGGACAAAGAGTTGTTATTTGATTAACGGGATCACATAATTAGTTGAATGATCTTATTGACATGACCCATTCCATTAGCTTAGCACCCGATCGTTTAGTATGTTGCTATTGCTTTCTTCATGACTTATACATGTTCCTATGACTATGAGATTATGCAACTCCCGTTTGCCGGAGCAACACTTTGTGTGCTACCAAACGTCACAACGTAACTGGGTGATTATAAAGGTGCTCTATAGGTGTCTTCAAAGGTACATGTTGGGTTGGCGTATTTCGAGATTAGGATTTGTCACTCCGATTGTCGGAGAGGTATCTCTGGGCCCTCTCGGTAATACACATCACTGAAGCCTTGCAAGCATTGCAACTAATGAGTTAGTTGCGGGATGATGTATTACGAAACGAGTAAAGAGACTTGCCAGTAACGAGATTGAACTAGGTATTGAGATACCGACGATCGAATCTCGGGAAGTAACATACCGATGACAAAGGGAACAACGTATGTTGTTATGCGGTCTGACCGATAAAGATCTTCGTAGAATATGTAGGAGCCAATATGGGCATCCAGGTCCCGCTATTGGTTATTGACCGGAGACGTGTCTCGGTCATGTCTACATTGTTCTCGAACCCGTAGGGTCCGCACGCTTAAGGTTACGATGACAGTTATATTATGAGTTTATACATTTTGATATACCGAAGGTTGTTCGGAGTCCCGGATGTGATCACGGACATGACGAGGAGTCTCGAAATGGTCGAGACATAAAGATTGATATATTGGAAGCCTATGTTTGGATATCGGAAGTGTTCCGAGTGAAATCGGGATTTTACCGGAGTACCGGGAGGTTACCGGAACCCCCCGGGAGCTATATGGGCCTAAGTGGGCCTTAGTGGAAAAGAGAAGGGGCAGCCCTAGATGGGCCGCGTGCCCCTCCCCTCCCTTGGTCCGAATAGGACAAGGAGAGGGGGCCGGCCCCCCTCTCTCTTTTCCCCCCTCCGCGAATCCTATTCCAACTAGGATTGGGGGGGGGGGGAATCCTACTCCCAGAGGGAGTAGGACTCCTCCTGGCGCGCCTCTCCTAGGCCGGCCGCACCCCCCCCCCCTTGAGCCTTTATATACGGAGGCAGGGGCACCCCAGAGAAACACAAGTTGATCCACGTGATCATATTCTTAGCCGTGTGCGGTGCCCCCTTCCACCATAGTCCTCGATAATATTGTAGCGATGCTTAGGCGAAGCCCTGCTGTAGTAGTACATCAAGATCGTCACCACGCCGTCGTGCTGACGGAACTCTTCCCCGACACTTTGCTGGATCGGAGTCCGGGGATCGTCATCGAGCTGAACGTGTGCTAGAACTCGGAGGTGCCGTAGTTTCGGTGCTTGATCGGTCGGGCCGTGGAGACGTACGACTACATCAACTAAACGCTTCCGTTGTCGATCTACAAGGGTACGTAGATCATACTCTCCCCTTTCGTTGCTATGCATCACCATGATCTTGCGTGAGCGTAGGGAAATTTTTGAAATTACTACGAAACCCAACAGTGGCATCCGAGCCTAGGTTTTATATGTTGATGTTATATGCACGAGTAGAACACAAGTGAGTTGTGGGCGATATAAGTCATACTTCTTACCAGCATGTCATACTTTGGTTCGGCGGTATTGTTGGATGAAGTGGCCCGGACCAACATTACGCGTACGCTTACGCGAGACCGGTTCTCCCGACGTGCTTTGCACATAGGTGGCTTGTGGGTGACAATTTCTCCAACTTTAGTTGAACTGAGTGTGGCTACGCCCGGTCCTTGCGAAGGTTAAAACAGCACCAACTTGACAAACTATCGTTGTGGTTTTGATGCGTAGGTAAGATTGGTTCTTGCTTAAGCCCGTAGCAGCCATGTAAAACTTGCAACAACAAAGTAGAGGACGTCTAACTTGTTTTTGCAGGGCATGTTGTGATGTGATATGGTCAAGACATGATGCTAAATTTTATTGTATGAGATGATCATGTTTTGTAACCGAGTTATCGGCAACTGGCAGGAGCCATATGGTTGTCGCTTTATTGTATGCAATGCAATCGCGCAGTAATGCTTTACTTTATCACTAAGCGGTAGCGATAGTCGTGGAAGCATAAGATTGGCGAGACGACAACGATGCTATGATGGAGATCAAGGTGTCGCGCCGGTGATGATGGTGATCACGACGGTGCTTCAAAGATGGAGAACACAAGCACAAGATGATGATGGCCATATCATATCACTTATATTGATTGCATGTGATGTTTATCTTTTATGCATCTTATCTTGCTTTGATTGACGGTAGCATTATAAGATGATCTCTCACTAAATTATCAAGAAGTGTTCTCCCTGAGTATGCACCATTGCGAAAGTTCTTCGTGCTGAGACACCACGTGATGATCGGGTGTGATAGGCTCTACGTTCAAATACAACGGGTGCAAAACAGTTGCACACGCGGAATACTCAGGTTATACTTGACGAGCCAAGCATATACAGATATGGCCTCGGAACACGGAGACCGAAAGGTCGAGCGTGAATCATATAGTAGATATGATCAACATAGTGATGTTCACCAATGAAACTACTCCATCTCACGTGATGATCGGACATGGTTTAGTTGATTTGGATCACGTAATCACTTAGAGGATTAGAGGGATGTCTATCTAAGTGGGAGTTCTTAAGTAATATGATTAATTGAACTTTAATTTATCATGAACTTAGTCCTGGTAATATTTTGCAAATTATGTTGTAGATCAATAGCTCGCGTTGTTGCTTCCCTGTGTTTATTTTGATATGTTCCTAGAGAAAATTGTGTTGAAAGATGTTAGTAGCAATAATGCAGATTGGATCCGTGATCTGAGGTTTATCCTCATTGCTGCACAAAAGAATTATGTCCTTGATGCACCGCTAGGTGACGGACCTATTGCAGGAGCAGATGTAGACGTTATGAACGTTTGGCTAGCTCAATATGATGAATACTTGATAGTTTAGTGCACCATGCTTAATGGCTTAGAATCGGGACTTCAAAGACGTTTTGAACGTCATGGAGCATATGAGATGTTCCAGGAGTTGAAGTAAATATTTCAAGCAAATACCCGAGTTGAGAGATATGAAGTCTCCAACAAGTTCTATAGCTAAAAGATGGAGGAGAATCGCTCAACTAGTGAGCATGTGCCCAGATTGTCTGAGTACAACAATCGCTTGAATCAAGTGGGAGTTAATCTTCCAGATAAGATAGTGATTGACAGAATTCTCTAGTCACCATCACCAAGTTAGTAGAACTTCGTGATGAACTATGATATGCAAGGGATAACGGAAACGATTCCCAAGCTCTTCGTAATGCGGAAATTGACGAAGGTAGAAATCGAGAAAAACGTCAAGTGTTGATGGTAGACAAGACCACTAGTTTCAAGAAAAGGGCAGAGGGAAGAAGGGGAACTTCAAGAAGAACAGCAAGCAAGTTGCTGCTCAAGTAAAGAAGCCCAAGTCTGGTCCAAATCCTGAGACTAAGTGTTTCTACTGCAAAGGGACTGGTCACTGGAAGCAGAACTACCCCAAGTGATTGGCAGATAAGAAGAATGGCAAAGTGAACATAAGTATATTTGATATACACGTTATTGATGTGTACTTTACTAGTGTTTATAGCAACCCCTCAGTATTTGATACTAGTTCAGTTGCTAAGATTAGTAACTCAAAACGGGAGTTGCAGAATAAACAGAGACTAGTTAAGGATGAAGTGACGATGCGTGTTGGAAGTGGTTCCAAGATTGATATGGTCATCATCGCACACTCCCTATACTTTCGGGATTAGTGTTGAACCTGAATAAGTGTTATTTGGTGTTTGCGTTAAGCATGAATATGATTTGATCATGTTTATTGTAATACGGTTATTCATTTAAGTAAGAGAATAAATTGTTGTTCTGTTTACATGAATAAAACCTTATATGGTTACACACCCAATGAAAATAGTTTGTTGGATCTCGATCGTAGTGATACACATAATCATAATATTGAAACCAAAAGATGCAAAGTTAATAATGATAGCGCAACTTATTTGTAGCACTGCCGTTTAGGTCATATTGGTGTAAAGCGCATGAAGAAACTCCATGCTGATGGGATTTTGGAATCACTTGATTATGAATCACTTGATGCTTGCGAACCATGCCTCATGGGCAAGATGACTAAGACTCCGTTCTCCGGAGCGAGCAACTGACTTATTGGAAATAATACATACTGATGTATGCGGTCCGATGAGTGTTAAGGCTCACGGTAAGTATCGTTATTTTCTGAACTTCACAGATGATTTGAGCAGATATGGGTATATCTACTTGATGAAACATAAGTCTGAAACATTTGAAAAGTTCAAAGAATTTCAGAGTGAAGTGGAAAATCATCGTGACAAAGAAAATAAAGTTTCTACGATCTGATCACGGAGACAAATATTTGAGTTACGAGTTTGGTCTTCAATTAAAACAATGTGGAATAGTTTCACAAACTCATGCCACATGGAACACCACAGCATAATGGTGTGTCCGAACGTCATAACCGTACTTTATTGGATATAGTGCAATCTATGATGTCTCTTACCGATCTACCACTATCATTTTGGGGTTATGCATTAGAGACAGTTGCATTCACATTAAATAGGGCACCATCTAAATCCGTTGAGACGACACCATATGAACTATGGTTTGGCAAGAAACCTAAGCTGTCGTTTCTTAAAGTTTGGGACTGCGATGCTTATGTGAAAAAGTTTCAACATGATAAGCTCGAACCCAAATCGGAGAAGTAAATCTTCATAAGATATCCAAAGAAAACTATTGGATACACCTTCTATCACAGATCCGAAGGCAAGACTTTTGTTGCTAATTTCGGAAACTTACTAGAGAAGGAGTTTCTCTCGAAAGAAGTGAGTGGGAGGAAAGTAAAAAAAACTTGATAAGGTAATTGTACCTTCTCCCTTATTGGAAAGTAGTTCATCACAGAAATCTGTTCCTATGACTACTACACCAATTAGTGAGGAAGCTAATGATGATGATCATGTAACTTCAGATCAAGTTACTACCGAATCTCGCAGGTAAACCAGAGTGAGATCCGCACCAGAGTGATACTGTAATCCTGTTCTGGAAGTCATGTTACTAGACCATGACGAACTTGCGAACTATGAGGAAGCGATGATGAGCCCAGATTCCGCGAAATGGTTTGAGGCCATAAAATCAGAGATATGATCCATGTATGAGAACAAAGTATGGACTTTGATGGATTTGCCCGATGATCGGCAAGCCATTGAGAATAAATGGATCTTCAAGAGGAAGACGGACACTGATAGTAGTGTTACTATCTACAAAGCTAGAATTGTCGCAAAAGGTTTTCGACAAGTTCAAGGTGTTGACTATGATGAGAGTTTCTCACTCGTATCTATGCTTAAATCTGTCCGAATCATGTTAGCAATTGCCGCATTTTATGAAATCTGGCAAATGGATAACAAAACTGCAATCCTTAATGGATTTCTTAAAGAAGAATTGTATATGATGCAACCAGAAGTTTTTGTCAATCCTAAAGGTGTTAACAAAATATGCAAACTCCAGCGATCCATTTATGGACTGGTGTAAGCATCTCGGAGTTGGAATATACGCTTTGATAAGTTGATCAAAGCATATAGTTTTATACAGACTTGCGGTGAAGCCTGTATTTACAAGAAAGTGAGTGGGAGCACTACAGCATTTCTGATAAGTATATGTGAATGACATATCGTTGATCAGAGACAATGTAGAATTATTCTGCAAAGCATAAAGGAGTGTTTGAAAGGAGTTTTTCAAAGAAAGACCTCGGTGAAGCTGCTTACATATTGAGCATCAAGATCTATAGAGATAGATCAAGACGCTTGATAAGTTTTTTTCAATAAGTACAAACCTTGACAAGATTTTGAAGTAGTTCAAAATGGAGCAGTCAAAGAAAGAGTTCTTGCCTGTGTTACAAGGTGTGAAGTTGAGTAAGACTCAAAGCCCGACCACAGCAGAAGATAGAAAGAGAATGAATATCATTCCCTATGCCTTGGTCATAGGTTCTATAAAGTATGCCATGCTGTGTACCAGATCTATTGTATACCCTACCACTGAGTTTGGCAAGGGAGTACAATAGTGATCTAGGAGTAGATCACTAGACAACGGTCAAAATTATCCTTAGTGGAATAAGGATATGTTTCTCGATTATGGAAGTGAAAAAAGGTTCGTCGTAAAGGGTTACGCCGATGCAAGTTTTGACACTAATCTAGATGAATCTAAGTCTCAATCTAGATACATATTGAAAGTGGGAGCAATTAGCTAGAGTAGCTCCGTGCAGAGCATTGTTGACATAAATATTTGCAAAATACTTACGGATCTGAATATAACAGGCCCGGTGACTAAACTTCTCTCACAAGCAAAACATGATCACTTTTTGGGTCTTAATCACATAGCGATGTGAACTAGATTATTGAATCTAGTAAACCCTTTGGGTGTTAGTCACATGGAGATGTGAACCAATCACATAAAGATGTGAACTATTGATGTTAAATCACATGGCGATGTGATCTAGATTACTGACTCTAGTGCAAGTGGGATACTGAAGGAAATATGCCCTAGAGGCAATAATAAAGTTATTATTTATTTCCTTATATCATGATAAATGTTTATTATTCATGCTAGAATTGTATTAACCGGAAACATAATACATGTGTGAATACATAGACAAACAGAGTGTCACTAGTATGCCTCTACTTGACTAGCTCGTTAATCAAAGATGGTTATGTTTCCTAACCATGGACAAAGAGTTGTTATTTGATTAACGGGATCACATCATTAGTTGAATGATCTGATTGACATGACCCATTCCATTAGCTTAGCACCCGATCGTTTAGTATGTTGCTATTGCTTTCTTCATGACTTATACATGTTCCTATGACTATGAGATTATGCAACTCCCGTTTGCCGGAGGAACACTTTGTGTGCTACCAAACGTCACAACATAACTGGGTGATTATAAAGGTGCTCTACGGGTGTCTCCAAAGGTACATGTTGGGTTGGCGTATTTCGAGATTAGGATTTGTCACTCCGATTGTCGGAGAGGTATCTCTGGGCCCTCTCGGTAATACACATCACTGAAGCCTTGCAATCATTGCAACTAATGAGTTAGTTGCGGGATGATGTATTACGGAACGAGTAAAGAGACTTTCCGGTAATGAGATTGAACTAGGTATTGAGATACCGACGATCGAATCTCGGGCAAGTAACATACCGATGACAAAGGGAACAACGTACGTTGTTATGCGGTCTGAGATAAAGATCTTCGTAGAATATGTAGGAGCCAATATGAGCATCCAGGTTCCGCTATTGGTTATTGACCGGAGACGTGTCTCGGTCATGTCTACATTGTTCTCGAACCCGTAGGGTCCGCACGCTTAAGGTTACGATGACAGTTATATTATGAGTTTATACATTTTGATATACCGGAAGGTTGTTCGGAGTCCCGGATGTGATCACGGACATGACGAGGAGTCTCGAAATGGTCGAGACATAAAGATTGATATATTGGAAGCCTATGTTTGGATATCGGAAGTGTTCCGGTGAAATCGGGATTTTACCGGAGTACCGGGAGGTTACCGGAACCCCCTGGGAGCTATATGGGTCTAAGTGGGCCTTAGTGGAAAAGAGAAGGGGCAGCCCTAGATGGGCCGCGTGCCCCTCCCCTCCCTTGGTCTGAATAGGACAAGGAGAGGGGGCCGGCGCCCCCCCTTCCTTCTCTCTCTCCTCTTTCCCCCTCCCGAATCCTATTCCAACTAGGAAAGGGGGGGGAATCCTACTCCCGGAGGGAGTAGGACTCCTCCTGGCATGCCCTCTCCTGGCCGGCCGCAGCCCCCCTTTGATCCTTTATATACGGAGGCAAGGGGCACCCCTAGACACACAAGTTGATCCACGTGATCATATTCTTAACCGTGTGCGGTGCCCCCTTCCACTATAGTCCTCGATAATATTGTAGCGGTGCTTAGGCGAAGCCCTGCGACGGTAGTACATCAAGATCGTCACCACGCCGTCGTGCTGACGGAACTCTTCCCCGACACTTTGCTGGATCGGAGTCCGGGGATCGTCATCGAGCTGAACGTGTGCTAGAACTCGGAGGTGCCGTAGTTTCGGTGCTTGATCGGTCGGGCCGTGAAGACGTACGACTACATCAACTAAACGCTTCCGTTGTCAATCTACAAGGGTACGTAGATCATACTCTCCCCTCTCGTTGCTATGCATCACCATGATCTTGCGTGATCGTAGGGAAATTTTTGAAATTACTACGAAACCCAACAAAGCCACCCTTCCCTGTTAGAATAAAGGATCATGCTAAAGCTTCAACCGTGGTTCGTAAAAGCAATATTAAAACATATACACCTCCTGAGCAAGTTAAAGTTGAACCTAATATTGCTATTGTTAAAGAGCTCTTGTCTGATAATATTGATGGGCATGTTATTCAGTTCTGCGGTGAAACTGCTAGAATTGCTAAACCTTGTGCTAAAGATAAACATAGACCTGTGGTAGGCGTGCCTGTTATTTCTGTTAAAATAGGAGATCATTGTTATCATGGCTTATGTGATATGGGTGCTAGTGCTAGTGTTATACCTTATGACTTGTATAAACAAATCAAGCATGAAATTGCACCTGCTGAGTTAGAAGATATTGATGTCACAATTAAACTTGCTAATAGAGATACTATTTCAGCAATGGAATTGTTAGAGATGTTGAAGTCTTGTGCAGGAAAACTAAATATCTTGCTGATTTTCTTGTTCTTAGTTCTCCATAAGATAGCTTTTGTCCCATTATATTTGGTAGACCCTTCTTGAATACAATTAATGCTAGGATAGACTGCGAAAAGAATTTTGTTACTGTTGGCTTGGATGATATGACTCATGAGTTTAATTTCTCTATATTTAGTAAACAACACCGTGAAGAAGAATTGCCTTGTAAGGATGAAATTATTGGTCTTGTTTCTATTGCCGTACCTCCTAATGATCCTTTAGAACAATATTTGCTAGAACATGAGAATGATATGTTTATGAATGAAAGAAGGGAAATAGATGAAGTATTCTTTAAACAAGAACCTATGCTAAAACACAATTTGCCTGTTGAAATCCTAGGGGATCCTCCTCCACCTAAGCGTGATCCCGTGTTTGAGCTTAAACCGTTGCCTGATAATCTTAAATATGCTTATCTTGATGAAAAGAAGATATATCCTATTATTATTAGTGATATCCTTTTAGAGCATGAAGAAGAAAGATTATTGAAAACTCTGAAGAAGCACCGTGCTGCTATTGGATATACTCTTGATGATCTTAAGGGCATTAGTCCCACTCTATGTCAACATAAAATAAATTTGGAAGCATATGCCAAACCAGTTCGTGATCCTCAACGACGTCTGAATCCTAAAATGAAAGAAGTGGTAAGAAAATAAATACTAAAGCTTCTAGAGGCATGTATAATTTATCCTGTTGCTGATAGTCAGTGGGTAAGTCATGTTCATTGTGTCCCTAAGAAGGGAGGTATTACTGTTGTTCCTAATGATAAAGATGAACTGATTCCACAAAGAATTATTACCGGTTATAGGATGGTAATTGATTTCTGCAAATTAAATAAGGCTACTAAGAAAGATCGTCACCCCTTACCTTTTATCGATCAAATGCTAGAAAGATTATGCAAACATACACATTACTGCTTTCTAGATGGTTATTCTGGTTTCTCTCAAATACCTCTGTCGGCTAAAGATCAATCAAAGTCTACTTTTACATGCCCTTTTGGTACTTTTGCTTATAGATGTATGCCTTTTGGTTTATGTAATGCACCTGCTACCTTTCAAAGATGCATGATGGCTATATTCTCTGACTTTGTGAAAAGATTTGTGAGGTTTTCATGGATGACTTTTCCGTCTATGGATCTTCTTTTGATGATTGCTTGAGCAATCTTGATCGAGTTTTGCAGAGATGTGAAGAAACTAATCTTGTCTTGAATTGGGAAAAGTGCCACTTTATGGTTAATGAAGGTATTGTCTTGGGGCATAAAGTTTCTGAAAGAGGTATTGAAGTTGATAAAGCCAATGTTGATGCTATTGAAAAGATGCCATGTCCCAAGGACATCAAAGGTATAAGAAGTTTCCTTGGTCACGCCGGATTTTATAGGAGGTTCATCAAGGACTTCTCAAAAATTTCTCGGCCTCTGACTAATTTATTACAAAAAGATATACCATTTGTCTTTGATGATGATTGTGTAGAAGCATTTGAAATACTTAAGAAAACATTAGTCTCTGCACCTATTGTTCAGCCACCTGATTGGAATTTACCCTTTGAAATTATGTGTGATGCTAGTGATTATGCTGTAGGTGCTGTTCTAGGGCAAAGAGTTGATAAGAAACTAAATGTTATCCATTATGCTAGTAAGACTCTAGAAAATGCTCAAAGAAATTATGCTACTACTGAAAAAGAACTTTTAGCAGTTGTATTTGCTTGTGATAAGTTCAAACCTTATATTGTTGATTCTAAAGTAACTATCCACACTGATCATGCTGCTATTAAATATCTTATGGAAAAGAAAGATGCGAAACCTAGACTTATTAGATGGGTTCTCTTGCTACAAGAATTTGATTTGCATATTGTTGATAGAAAAGGAGCTGAGAACCCCGTTGCAGACAACTTATCTAGGTTAGAGAATATTCTTGATGACCCACTACCTATTGATGATAGTTTTCCTAATGAATAATTAAATGTCATAAGTACTTCTCGTAGTACCCCTTGGTATGCTGATTATGCTAATTACATAGTTGCTAAATTTATACCACCTAGCTTCACATACCAACAAAAGAAAAGGTTCTTCTATGATTTGAGACATTACTTTTGGGATGACCCACATCTTTATAAAGAAGGAGTAGATGGTGTTATTAGACGTTGTGTACCTGAGCATGAATAGGAACAGATCCTACGCAAGTGCCACTCTGAAACTTATGGAGGACACCACACGGGAGATAGAACTGCACATAAGGTATTGCAATCCGGTTTTTATTGGCCTACTCTCTTCAAGGATGCCCGTAAGTTTGTCCTCTCTTGTGATGAATGTCAAAGAATTGGTAATATTAGTAGACGTCAAGAAATGCCTATGAATTATTCACTTGTTATTGATGTTTGGGGCTTTGATTATATGGGACCTTTTCCTACTTCTAATGGATACACACATATTTTAGTTGTTGTTGATTACGTTACTAAGTGGTTAGAAGCTATTCCAACTAGTAGTGCTGATCATAACACTTCTATTAAAATGCTTAAAGAAGTTATTTTTCCGAGGTTTGGAGTCCCTAGATATTTAATGGCTGATGGTGGTTCACATTTTATTCATGGTGCTTTCCATAAAATGCTTGCTAAATATGACATCAATCATAGAATTGCATCTCCATATCACCCACAGTCTAGTGGTCAAGTAGAATTGAGTAATAGAGAACTCAAATTAATTTTGCAAAAGACTGTCAATAGGTCTAGAAAGAATTGGTCCAAGAAACTTGCTGATGCATTATGGTCCTATAGAACTGCATATAAAAATCCTATGGGTATGTCTCCGTATAAAATGGTATATGGAAAAGCATGTCACTTGCCTCTCGAATTAGAACATAAGGCATATTGGGCTATTAAAGATCTCAACTATGATTTCAAACTTGCCGGTGAAAAGAGGTTATTTGATATTAGATCACTTGATGAATGGAGAACCCAAGCTTATGAAAATGCCAAGTTGTTTAAAGAAAAGGTTAAAAGATGGCATGACAAAAGGATACAAAAGCGTGAGTTTAATGTAGGTGATTATGTATTGCTATACAACTCTTGTTTAAGATTTTTTGTAGGGAAAGTTCTCTCTAAATGGGAAGGGCCCTATGTTATCGAGGAGGTCTGTCATTCCGGTGCCATAAAAATCAACAACTTCCAAGGCACGAATCCGAAGGTGGTAAGCGGTCAAAGAATCAAACATTATATCTCAGGTAATCCCATAAATGTTGAAACCAATATTATTGAAACCGTGACCCCGGAGGAATACATAAGGGACACTTTCCAGAACGTTTCAGACTCCAAAAAGGAATAGGTATGAGGTACGGTAAGTAAACCGACTCCAAAACATTTTCTAAGGCAATATTTCTCCGTTTTGGAATATTTAGAAAAATAGAAAATTAAGTAGCAGTCTGGGAAGGACACAAGGGCCTCACGAGGGTGGAGGGAGCGCTCCCTACCTCGTGAGCTCCTCGTGTGCCTTCCGGACTCCGTTTTCTTGCACGATACGTATTTTGGTCGGTAAAAATTCATTATATAATCTTCCGGGGGTTTTGACTCCCGTATCACGCAAAAATCTCCTGTCTTTGTTTCGAGCTGTTTTCTGTTAGGGTTTTCATGACCAGGCACTATGTCGTCTCCCTCCTCCTCCAACCATGAGGGCAATGATGCTTGGCTAACGAAGATAGAGCTGAAGAGAGAAGAACCTATGGAGATCAATAAGGATGAAGGGATCAAGAAGGCCGTGGAGGACCAAGTTCCAGCTACAGAAGACACCCTTCAACTGGATCATAATCTTCTTAGCCCTATAGAAATCGAAGCTTTCAAGATGATTGAGTTGGCTCGTATACAAAATAAATATCTCACACGTGAAAAAATTTGGTTGAAGGAGCATATCCTCGCACTCAAGGGCATTATCCGCAAGTTAGAAGACCTCGTACGCTCGATGTGCGACTATCCATCATCAACAACACCTCCACCTTCTTCACCAACCAAGGAGATATAATCACATGGGTATGGGCACTCCCCTTGGCAACCGCCAAGCTTGGGGGAGGTGCCCCGGTATCGTATCACCATCACTTTTGTCTTTACCGTTTTTCTTAGTTCAATCTTATTAGTAGTATTTTGATCTAGTAGAATAAAGTTTATGGCATGATCTAGCTGTGAGTTTTGCTTTACTATCCTTCCATGTAATCGAGTCCGTGAGCTATATAATAAAGATTAGTGTTGAGTCAAGGGCTTGATTGTTTTGCCATGATCCTAAGTGAATAAAAGAAAAGAGAAAGAAATAAAAAGAAACAAAGAGATCATATGGATCTCATGGAGAGTAATGAGCTCACATAGAAAAAGTATGATGAATAAAAGTTGTTGAGAGTTGACAAGCATAGTTTTGGTTATCGTTGCAATTAATAGGAAGTAATAAAGAAAGAGAGGTCTTCACATATAGATATACTATCTCGGACATCTTTTATGATTGTGAGCACTCATTAAAATATGACATGCTAAAGAGATGACATTGGACAAGGAAGAGAACGTAATGGGTGATGTTTTCTTACATCTGAGATAAATTATATTGTCTTGGATCTTCCAACATGTTGAGCTTGCCTCTCCCCCTCATGCTAGCCAAATTCATTGCACCAAGTAGAGATACTACTTGTGCTTCCAAATACCCTTAAACCAGTTTTGCCATGAGAGTCCACCATATCTACCTATGGATTGAATAAGATCCTTCAAGTAAGTTGTCATCGGTGCAAAGCAACAAAAATTGCTCTCTAAATATGTATGATTGATTGGTGTGGGAGAAATAAGCTTTATACGATCTTGTGATGTGGAAGTAATAAAAGCGACGGACTGCATAATAAAGGTTCATATCACAAGGGGCAATATAAAGTGACGTTCTTTCGCATTAAGATTTTGTGCATCCAACCATAAAAGCGCATGGCAACCTCTGCTTCCCTCTGCGAAGGGCCTATCTTTTATCATTATCTTCTACCTTATGCAAGAGTCATGGTGATTTTCACCCTTCCATTTTACACTTTATCCTTTGGCAAGCATGGTATGTTGGAAAGATCCTGGTATATATGGCTAATTGGATGTGAGTTTTCATGAACTATTACTGTTGACATTACCCTTGAGGTAAAACATTGGGAGGCAAGACTATAAGCCCCTATCTTTCTCTGTGTCCGATTAAAACTCCATACCCATAAGTATTGCGCGAGTGTCAGCAATTGTGAAAGATTATATGATAGTTGAGTATGTGGACTTGCTGAAAAGCTCTTATACATTGACTCTTTCCTATGTTATGATAAATTGCAATTGCTTCAATGACCGAGATTGTAGTTTGTTAGTTTTCAATGAAGTTTACGATTCATACCTGATATTGTGATTGAATTATTACTCTAGCATTAGAGATCATATGACAAATATTATATAAGTTGCTGTTATAAGAATGATCATGATGCCCTCATGTCCATATTTTATTTTTATCGACACCTTCATCTCTAAACATGTGGACATATTTTTTGATTTCGGCTTTTCGCTTGAGGACAAGCGAGGTCTAAGCTTGGGGGAGTTGATAGTCCATTTTGCATCATGCTTTTATATCGATATTTATTGCATTATGGGCTGTTATTTTACATTATGTCACAATACTTATGGCTATTCTCTCTTATTTTACAAGGTTTACATAAGGAGGCAGAATGCCGGCAGCTGGAATTCTGGGCTGGAAAAGGAGCAATTATTATAGACCTATTCTGCACAACTCCAAAAGTCCTGAAACTCCACGGAACACCTTATAATAAATAATGAAAAATCCTCGCCAAAGATGAAGACCAGGGGGCCCACAACCTTCTCACGAGGGTGGGGGCGCCCCCTCCTAGGGCGCGCCCCCTGCCTCGTGGGCCCCTTGGTGGCTCTCCGATGACCATCTTCTCCTATATGGAGTCTTTCGTCGAGAAAAAAAGAAGAAGCAACCTTTTGGGACGAAACTCCGCCGCCACGAGGCGGAACCTTGGCGGATCCAATCTAGAGCTCCGGCAGAGCTGTTTTGCCGGGGAAACTTCCCTCCCGGAGGGGGAAATCATCGCCATCGTTATCACCAACGCTCCTCTCATCGGGAGAGGGCAATCTCCATCAACATACAACATATTCATCAGCACCATCTCATCTCAAAACCCTAGTTCATCTCTTGTATCCGATTCTTGTCTTCAAGTCCGGGATTGGTGCTAGTAGGTTGCTAGTAGTGTTAATTACTCCTTGTAGTTGATGCTAGTTGGTTTAATTGGTGGAACATCATATGTTCAGAACCTTTATGCATATTAATACCCCTCTGATTATGAACATGTTTATGCTTTGTGAGTAGTTACGTTTGTTCCTGGGGACAAGGGAGAAGTCTTACTATTAGTAGTCATGTGAATTTGGTATTCGTCCAATATTTTGATGAGATGTATGTTGTCTAGCCTCTAGTGGTGTTATGTGAACGTCGACTACATAACACTTCACCATTATTTGGGCCTGGAGGAAGGCATTGGGAAGTAATAAGTAGATGATGGGTTGCTAGAGTGACAGAAGCTTAAACCCTAGTTTATGCGTTGCTTCGTAAGGGGCTGATTTGGATCCATATGTTTCATGCTATGGTTAGGTTTACCTTAATACTTTTGTTGTAGTTGCGGATGCTTGCAATAGAGGTTAATCATAAGTGGGATGCTTGTTCAAGTAAGAACAGCACCCAGCACCAAAGCACCGGTCCACCCACATGTCAAATTATCAAAGTACCGAACGTGAATCATATGAACGTGATGAAAACTAGATTGACGATATTCCCATGTGTCCTCGGGAGCGCTTTTCCTTATATAAGAGTTTGTTCAGGCTTGCCTTTGCTACAAAAAGGATTGGGCCACCTTGCTGCACTTTATTTACTTTTGTTACTTGTTGCTCGTTACAAATTATCTCATTACAAAACTATCTGTTACCACTTATTTCAGTACTTGCAGAGAATACCTTGCTGAAAACCATTTATCATTTCCTTCTGCTCCTCGTTGGGTTCGACGCTCTTACTTATCGAAAGGACTGCGATAGATCCCCTATACTTGTGGGTCATCACTATGCTCCGCGCTGCTGATAAACAACTTAGGGTGGCCCCATGGTCGTACCAACCTCAGGGAGCCCAGAGCTCAGCGCCCAGCCTCGCCACAACGCCTCCCCTCGGGAGAGCCGCACGAGGGGGCTGGGCACGGGGGCTGCGCTCGGGTCACGCCCAAGCGCACGCCAACCAACCAGGTCCCCCGGACCTGGGCGTCGCGCGCCCCTCCCGAGGCCTCGGTGAGGGAAGGTATGGAAATGGTTTGCACGTCAAGGGGGACTCCTGAGCATTGCGACTCAGGAGCCTAACTGGTCACGTAGCCCCTCACTCCTTGGTCTGTCCTGGTCTTCGGTCAGCCCAATGGCGGTTGAGGTATGCGCGTGGCTGGGCTCTGCTGACGTAGAACATTAATCTATCCTCATGAACTCTCCCTATATGCTATTTGCGCGTCAAGGGGGACTCTTGAGCATCGTGACTCAAGAGCCTAACTGGTCACGTAGCCCCTCACTCCTTGGTCCGTCCTGGTCTCTGGTCGGCCCAATGGTGGTTGAGGCATGCGCGGGTCCGGGCTCTGCCGACGCAGAACGCAAAGCAAATAGGAAGAAAATCACCAAATCTCGAAGCAAATATTACAAGCATATTGTTCTCACAATACCAAATGAAAAGTCTAAACGCCTCCACGAGGCCTAATACATGTCGCAGGTACGAAACGGGAAGAGTAGCCGCAGGTCACCCTGGATATCGCCATCGCCCGCGGAAGGAGCTCCCTCGTGGGCAACGATGTTCTCACCTTCACCACCAGCGGCAGGCTGACAGCTGTAATGGAAAACCGTGTTTCTTCTTGTGCCTGTTCATAGGGACCCCATGGGAAGGATAGCAGGCGGCACCGCGAGTCTCCTTTTCTCTCATGCAATTCGCTTGCGCGTTAAAAGGGGGGTTCCTGAGCATCACGACTCAGGAGCTCTTACTGGCTCTCCAGTCCTCACCCCCTGGCCTTGACTACGGCACCGCGATCTGGCATACCAGCGGCGGCTGAGCTCGCTCGAGGGCCGGGACCTGAGGACGTAGAGCACTAAGGAGAGCATGAGGGGAGGGAAACTCGTATGGGCCAGCCTAGCTATGCCGCACGAGTAGGCATGCAGCCCTAGTGCAACGTCAGGAGTCGCCATGAGATCAACAAGATAAGTCCCGCACTCAGATCGGCTAAATGTTTGGGCCTAATGGTCACTCACGCCTTGCCGCAACCCCATTTCCGCCACATCAACTCCCTTTCTCGCCTTACCATGGCTGCTTGAGCGCTAAGGGGGACCTCCTGAGCATCGCGCCTCAGGGGCTCTTACTGGACCTAGGGCCACACACCTCCTCGCCTTGACCACGGCACGCGACCTGGCATACCAGTGACTTAGCCTACCTGGGGACCGGGACCTGTCGGCGTAGAGCAACAAGCTATCGCAAGGAAAGAAAGGGGGGACCGAGCCTTAACGGGACATGCGTTCATCAAATTCTCATAACAGGGAAGATAAGCACAAAAGACATTACGGACCCTTACATGCCCCCACGGGGTAATTCATGATTCATTGCAGGAAACAAAAGCCGATACTAAGGGGAATCCTACCCACATCCTTCCGTGGTGGACACCATCATCAATAGTGGGCCACGAGAGGCCGGCGCCAACCCCATCTAGATCAGCGGCGGCGACGGCGATGCCGCAGCTCTGCTCCGAGCACGGCGAGAGCTCGGGGGCACGTAGGTGTCGTCGCTCGTCTCCGGAGTCTTATAGAGCTCAGGAGAGCTGCTGGACTCAGAAGGGCTGCTGCTGCTGGAGTGGTCGCGAGCGGTACGCGCGTCAGCCTCACGTTCCTCTTCGGAGCAGCACTTCGGGCGGCGGCCCTCAGCATCGAAGACCTTGAAGAAGAGCATGGAGACGCCGTCGTACTCAAAGTGGATCGCGAGGGCGCCCCTCGCATGACAGACCCGCGCGATCTCGCCCCAGCCGCGCGTCATGAAGATCTTGCCGGTGGGGACCGCTTCAATCTCCACTCTGGTCGCCGGAGCGCTGCAGTCGGCGTGCTGCAGCCAGAGCTCGAGAGGCCCCCTCGGCGGCATCACGTCGGAGAAGAACCGCGGGAAGCAGATCCAGGAGCTCGGAGGCATCAGCGCCCACAGCACCAACTCACGAGAGGAGTCCGCGGCGTGAACCCCAGGGGCGATGGCGTGCGTCGTCGTGCGCGACGACCCTGGATGCGGCATGGGCAGCGCTGCTCGTCACCTCGTCCTCCCGAGCCCTCGGCTTGGGCGTACAAGGGCAGCGGGTACCCTGGAGGAGGCCGCTCGCACCAAGGCCTCGACACCACCTGCATCGCCGCTTCATCGCGGTGATGGATTGACCTCTTCTTCGGCGGAAGAGGCCCCGGATCATCGCGGGGAGCCTTTCCTTTCTCTTCAGTAGAAAACTTTCTGATGGGCGCCATTTGTTATCAGCAGTGGAGCAAGGAGGAAGAAGCAAGCAAGCGAGGAAGAGATGGGCAACGGGGGCTCCGCCCCCTCCCCATTTATAGCAAGGGAAGGCCAACCGGCGTCTCCCACGATCACAGGTAATGATGGTTTTCCTTGCATGTCACAGGGACTTGACAAGTCGAATAGTTTCCAAGGCACCATGGGGAAGTGGAGACGCCCACGTCCAATCAACTGCCACGCGTCAATCGAGGCCGCAGGCTTTTGGGGCCCGCGGCGCTCTGTACTTGGCCCTTGGCTTCGTCGCGAAGCCAAGCCCGAGTGCACCTTGGGCCCGGGGGCTACTGTCGGCGTCCTGGGAACAGGGATCCCCAAACTTGCCTGCCTGCGGCCCGCGGCGTGACTGAGCCAGCAGGCCGTACGACCCATCATCACCAACAAAGCACCCAAGACCCTCGCGAGGGTCCAGGCCTCGCGAGGCGGACGATGCAAGGCCTTCTCGGGAGTGGCCTAGCTAGGCAGGCTCACGAGGAGCGGAGATATCAAGGCAGGGCAAACCTCACGAGACCCTTGTGATGTGAGCCATGACGCACGACACCAGGCGGGCGCCAGGCGGGCGCCAGCGCGCGCAGCGTCCTTGTTTCCTCTTTGGTGCTAAGGAGGCCAGCACAGGCGAAGAGTACCGAGGCATCAGGCAAAGGTTGCTATATTGGTGCAAGGAGACCAAGACCGAGAGGACGGCAAGACAGAGGTCATCGTGGAGCCCAAGATGGCGTCACCACCAGAGCTTTTCGCAGGCGAAGACCACTTTTGTCAGGATAGCTTGTACTAGCTGCCCCCCTTCAAATTGGCCCGCCATTGTTGGCTCCCTTCCCGCTCGATATTTGGGAAGAGGACCAGGGCCTATATAAGTAGAGCTAGCCACCATAGTAGAGAGGGGATCGGATCATCATCTCATCTCACCTTAGCTTGATCCAACCCGATCGAGAACCTGCACACAAGAACACCTCAACCTCAGGAGGCCGCTCTTCCCTTGTACTGTTCATCATCAACCCTAGAGGCAATCCACCACCACCACACTTGAGTAGGTGTAACGACCCGGATTTGGCAAAATCCAAGTTTCTATGCTTACTGTGCTATCCCTGGATCATAGCTAGCACACACAGTAACAAGAATGAATATCAATAAAACATACATCATGTTACTACAACGATACATCCAGAATAAAACAAATACATACCATTGGCACAGCTCAATGCTGGCACATAATACAGCGGAATTATATGTAGTCGCTAATTCAGGGCTCCATCAACGCCACTGGGCTCGTTGAGTGTAGACCGTAACCTAATGTCTCTTAATCTGTAGAGATCTGCACATGACAGGTGAAGGTGAGTACGTGGAATGTACTCGCAAGTTGCAAAGAAAAGTTTAACAAGATATATATGCAGGGTAAGTATTGGTGGAGGTTTCATTTGCATAAAGCCAATTTTCTCCTATACTAAATTTTGTAAACTTCTTTTGAAATAGAAATAGTTTTTAGTAAAAATAAATAAATAGGAGTGAGACACTTGGCTATACGCACCAGTGCTCATTCTCCAAAATAGTTTAAATCACACATAGGTTTGAAGTGAAACACATTCCGTGTGCTCAATCCTCAACCTATTCCCTTAAATCAGAGTTTTAGAAAAGAGAGGGGAGATTCTTCTCCAGTCCAAGTCTTTAGTTGCTCAAAATTGCCCGTAACCGGGGGCATGGCTAATCGATTAGGTTTAACCCTCTACAGAGGTCGTACACGTTCCCCACATGACACAACCAACCCCATCTATCGTTACACACTTGGGTGCACGACTAGGAGGAGATTGTGACGAAGCCTTTCCGTAACAGCCCCCTATACCACCAAGCCGCCTGCAACTTCGGCACGAAGGCCACTCTCCGATGGCGGTCCTAGGGTAGGGTTTCCCGTTAGTACTAAGCTAAGCCAGAGCCCATAGTAGAATGTGGCTGTACTGGAAGCTACATCAAACTGTACTTGGAAGATCTCAGTCCCCTGGACAGCGGTCCCCACCAAAAACATGTGTGCAAGACCCCAGTCGGGCACATTCACTGCAAGACCCCGATGGGTGCAATCACTTGTAGACGCTCCCGTCAATACCATTCTGCCCAAGGAGTAGAAGTAAAATAGTATATAGTTTTTCTTTCAAAAGTTTTCCCAAAACGTTGCCCCAAAGGAGGGCAGATTTAGTCGATTAAAACTTGTTTGATTCCCAACCCTTTTCTTTGTAAGCATGGCTAAGCATAGCTAAAGTTCCTATGACTTTAACTAGCAATAATACTTTGCAAAACTTTTTAAATAAAACATGCATAATAATAAAATTTAAAGAGATATGCATAATATAAAAATACAGGTGAAAGCATGATCAATTTTGCAACTTGCCTGTGTCTTGAAGTTGATTCTCTATTCGTTACCGTCACTCCTTCACTTTACGATATATCTATCGATAAAACAAAATACTTCAAAACGCACAATCCAAATGAAGATCGAAATGAAAGATTCAAATTGACAATAAATACATTCGTAGGATAATTAGCATGACGTGGCTATGGTTTGAGATAGAATCAAGTTTGGTCTTAACCGAGACATGACATAGTCATATTCTACGGTTGGATTCAAGTGATACTAGGTGGAGATCATGGTTCGATATAAAAGATGGGTCGTGAGACAATTCCTACAACAAATTCTATCACGAGACTATTCGGAATATTTGACTTGGTTAAACAAAAGTGGGTATGGCATACGTTTCAAGATAAAGAATTAAATTCTTAATCTTGTAACTCCAATTTTTTGTGGTGATATCAAATGATCAGAGAGGTTCCCTAGGGATCCATCTAAGAGATTTAACCTATAGTCAAATTCTAATTTAACAAAGTTATTAAACGATCATCAAAGAAGGACAAACTAAGATGTTGATGTTAAAACTTCAACTAAACCTTTTTGAAAATTCATGCAATGAGTTCTAACAGAAAGGTCAGGTCCTAAGGTCCAACTTTCATATATAAAACATTTTTATATGAATTACAGAATAAAAGATATAGTAAAAATACTAATCTTAACATTTAAATCAAAAATAAATTTTAATTTGCCCAAAAGTGAGATTTTATAATTTCATAAAAATGTACAGGTTTCAACGAATCCGGGGATATCTTATTTGTCAAAATCGGACATACGCTTTAGGAGATATGAATTTCCGAAGTTTGATATTTTTCTGAAAAGAAAGAATTACGGGATTTAGAGAGAGCTCACCGGAGTTGGTCGCCGGAGTTGGGGAAGAAGGTCGCCGGAGTTGTGGAAGAAACTCCTTGACGTCAAGTAGAAGGAGGACGGCGAAGATGTCGACGAGGGAAGTCCGTTGGGCAATGTCCCGGGCTCGGTCTAGTCCCGTGGCGGCGTGGGGCGGCCGCCGGAGCTGCTGAACTCCGACGAGCAATTGATCGGGATGGGGAGGGAGATAGCTCCCGAAAGAAGAGGGCTTCGGACGAGGGCTGAGAGGGGCTCGCGGGGTGCTTTTTATAGGGCTCGCGGATGTCCGAATTCGAGCAGATGAAGGGCCATAATGGTGGCGGTTCAGTTTCTCTGTAATGGCCACTACACCTCGATTGATGGCGCACTAAGGGATAGGAGGGGTCGAGGGAGGAGAAGGGAACTGATTCTGGGGGTTACTGGGTGCGGGGGAAGGGAGATGAGGAGAGGAAGAGGTGGAGGCGTCCATGGTTGCAGCTCGCTGTTCATGTTCTTGTAAGGAACGATGGGAGGAGGAAGATTGGTTGGGCTGAAAAGATATGGGCCTTAGTGGAAGAAATTGGCCCAAAGAAAATAGGCAAGGAAAAAAAACAAGATGGGCTGTATTGTGCTGCTGTCTCGCACCTGTCCGAGATTTTGAGAAAGAAATATACTAGGTCGAGCTAGATAGTTTAGGAATTAGGATTGAAATATAATTACGTACATAAGTATGTGCACAAAAAGTTACTTAAAACAAATAATAAAAATGTTTACATTAGTGCCAATATTATTTAGAGTCCAAGAAAATTAGTCTCCAAATTTAATAAAATTAAGTTTGTTCACAAACTACCCTTCACACTTTATGGACATAATTGAAATAATCAAAAATTCAGTTTAGAGTTCTGCAAATTCATGAAATGATAATTATGCATTACTAAATATTTCCAAATATATTTTGGAGAAGTCACATTATCTCCTCTCATTAAATTTGTTGGAAATATTTAAATGGCATTAAAATTTCAAATGAGATCCAATTTCTAATGGAACTCCAAAATTCAAGGAACTTCAAATGATTTTTTTACACCACATTTGAGAAAGTCATTTTATTCTCACTCCATTTTTATTTGCGGTTTCAAAATATTTCGTAGGTGTCCAAAGGAAAAGCAATTGGGTGAAATATTTGAAACAAGAATCAAAAGGTTTTAATTTCCCATGAAAATCATAGCAATTCACTCAATAATATCTTATTATTAACATTACAAAATTTGGAAAATTTTGGGATGTTACAGTATTACACCACAACGGTGGCCCGAACCAGTATAAACCTCGTGTCTTTCTGTGTTGCGAGTTCGTCGAGTTCGTCCGCGAAATCTTAGTGAGCTAGGGCGTAGATTGGTAGGAAGGAAAGACTTCGCGCGCACCCCAGTGTCTGAACCTTAAGGGTTTGCCGGAACTGCACATCCGACACCTATGTCACATGAACCATGATAACAGTGATCTCCTATTTTAACTGAGATGACAGGCATGCCAACAGCATGTCTATGTTTGTCCTTTTTATCAGGTTTGGCAATTCTAGCAGCTTCTTCACATAAGTAAATAACATGCCCATCCATATCTTCTTCCAAGAGATCTTTAACCATAGCAATACTAGATTCTACTTTAATTTGTTCATCAGGTTTAGGTGTTCTAATATAGCTTTTGTTAACCACAGTTGAAACTTTAGCATGTTCCTTTATCCTAACAGGGAAAGGTGGTTTCTCAATATAAGCAGAAGGAACAACTGGATCAATATTATAAAGTATAATTTCTTCTTTAACTGGTACTGGTTCTTTGGTTTCTTCTTTAATAGGTGGGTGATATTTAAACCACTTCTCTTTAGTGAGTTCAACATGAGTAGAAAATGATCCACAAAAGGAGGCTACTATCTCAGAGTCAAGTCCATGTTTAGTGCTAAACTTTTTAAAAGCATCGGTATCCATAAAAGATTAACACAATCACACTTAAGTTTAATACCTGACTCTTTACCTTTGTCGAGTTCCCAGTCTTCAGAGTTGCATTTAATTCTTTCCAAAAGATCACACCGGAATTCAATAGTCTTCTTTATAAAAGAACCAGCACTAGAAGTATCAAGCATGGTTTGATCATTACAAGAAAGTCGGGCATAAAAGTTCTGGATAATAATTTCTCTTGAGAGCTCATAATTGGGGCATGAATATAACATTGACTTAAGACTCCCCCAAGCTAGAGCGATACTTTCTCCTTCACGAGGCCAAAAATTATATATATAATTCCGATCACAATGAACTAGATGCATAGGATAAAAAATTTGGTGGAACTCCAATTTCAATCAATTCCAATTCCATGATCCAATGTCATCACATAGCCTATACCATGCCAATACTTTTCCCTTCAAAGATAAATGGAAAATCTTTTTCATAACTTCATCCCTGGGTAAACCTGCAAGCTTAAACAATCCACAAATTTGTTCTACATATATCAAGTGCATATCATGATGTTCGGTTTCATCTCCTGCATAAGGATTAGCTAGCAGTTGTTCTATCCTACCCGAAGGAATTTCATATTCAATATTTTCAGTAGGTGCAGTAGGTTGAGGGGTAGCTAATTGTGGTTTTGGACGAGGTGAAGATACCCCGAACAAACCCCTCAAAGGACTGTTTTCCATAGTAACAAGTGACAATAAATTTCAGCACACTATATAAATGTTTCCTTACCAAATTCCACTTACCAAAGGTGCTTCACTCCCCGGCAACGGTGCCAGAAAATAGCCTAGATGACCCAAAAGTATAGGGGATCAATTGTAGCTCTTTTTGATAAGTAAGAGTGTCGAACCCAATAAGGAGCAGAAGGAAATGACAAGTGGTTTTCAGCAAGGTAATGTCTGCAAGTGCTGAAATTGTAAGTAACAGAGTAGTTTGATAGCAAGATAATTTGTAATGAGAACGTAACGATAGTAGTAACAAAAGTGCATTAAGGTAGCCTAATCCTTTTGAGGCAAAGGACAGTCCAAAACGGTCTCTTATGATAAGCAAAGCGTTCTTGAGGGTACATGGGATTTTCATCTAGTAACTTTCATCATGTTGGCTTAATTTGTGTTCGGTACTTTGATAATTTGATATGTGGGTGGACAGGTGCGTAGGTGCTGTTCTTACTTGAACAAACCTCCTACTTATGATTAACACTCCCGCAAGCATCCGCAACTACGAGAAAAGTATTAAGAATAAATTCTGACCATAGCATTAAACTTTTGGATCCAATTGGTCCCTTACGGAACAACGCATAAACTGGGGTTTAAGCTTCTGTCACTCTCGCAACCCATCATCTAATTGCTACTCCACAATGCATTCCCTTAGGCCCAAATATGGTGAAGTGTCATGCAGTCGACGTTCACATGACACCACTAAGGGAATCACAACATACATACTATCAAAATATAGAACACATATCAAGTTCACATGATTACTTGCAACATGATTTCTCCCGCGACCTCAAGAACAAAAGTAACTACTCACAAATGATAAACATGCTCATGATCAGAGGAGTATTAAATAGCATATTGGATATGAACATATAATCTTCCACCAAATAAACCATATAGTAATCAACTACAAGATGTAATCAACACTACTAGTCACCCATAAGCACCAATCTATAGTTCTGGTAACAAGATTGAGCACAAGAGATGAACTAGGGTTTGAGAGGAGATGGTGCTGTTGAAGATCTTGATGGAGATTTCCCTCCCCAAGATGGGAGAGTTCTTGGTGATGATGATGATGATGATTTCCCCCTCCGGGAGGGAAGTTCCCCGGGCGGAATTGCTCTACCAGAGGGCAAAAGTGCTCCTGCCCAAGTTCCCGCTCGAGGCGGCGACGCTCCGTCCCGAAAGTCCTCCCCTTATTTTTTCTAGGTGAAAATGACTTATATACCAGAAGATGGGCACCCGAGGTGGGCCTGGGTGAGCACAACCCACCAGGGCGCGCCCAGGTGGGTTGTGCCCACCTGGTGGGCCCCCTCTGGTAGTTATTTGCTCCAATAATTCTTAAATATTCTATAAAAAATCCTCGTGAAGTTTTGATACGTCTCCAACATATCTGTAATTTATGAAGTATTCATGCCAAGTTTACAATAGTTTTATATGATTTTGGTATGATTTGATTAGAACTAACCCGGATTGACGCTGTTTTCAGCACAACTACCGTGGTGTTGTTTTTGTGCAGAAATAGAAGTTCTCGGAATGCGATGAAAATCAATGGAGAATTTTTCTGGAAAATATAAAAAAATACTAGAACAAAAATCTACCGGAGGGGAGTCCCGTGGGCCCCACGAGGGTGGGAGCGCGCCCACCCCCCTGGGGCGCGCCCCTGGGCCTCGTAGACTTCCCGTGGGCCCCTGACTTGTTCTCGATGCCAACCTCTCCTATAAATGCCCAAACCTCCAGAAAATAACCTAGATCGGAAGTTCCGCCGCCGCAAGCCTCTGTAGCCACGACAAATCAATCTAGGCCCTCTCTAGCACCCTGCCGGAGGGGGCTGTCATCACCGGAGGCTATGGAGGAGGATCCCAGAGGGGCCATCATCACCATGAAGGCCAAGGACCAATGGGAGAACCTCTCCCCATCCAGGGGGAGGCCATGGTGGAGGAAGCACAAGGGGGAGAACTTCTCCTCCTCTCTCTCGGTGGCACCAGAGTGCCATCGGGAGGGGAATCATCGGCGCGGTGATCGTCTTCATCATCATCACCATCCCCATCTATTTTACGCGGTCCACTATCCCGCACCCCGTTGTAATCCCTACTTGAACATGGTGCTTTATGCCACATATTATGATCCAATGATGTGTTTCCATCCTATGATGTTTTGAGTAGATATCCTTTGTCTTTGGGTTGATTGATGATCTAGATTGGTATGAGTTGTATGTTTTATTTTGGTGTTGTCTTATTGTGCCCTCCGTGTCGCACAAGCGTGAGGGATTCCCGCTGTAGGGTGTTGCAATACGTTCATGATTCGCTTATAGTGGGTTGCTTGAGTGACAGAAGCATAAACCCGAGTAAGGGGTTGTTGCGTATGGGATAAAGGGGACTTGATGCATTAATGCTATGGTTGGGTCTTACCTTAATGATCTTTAGTAGTTGCGGATGCTTTCTAGAGTTCCAATCATAAGTGCATATGATCCAAGAAGATAAAATATGTTAGCCTATGCCTCTCCCTCATATGAAATTGCAATGACGACCACCGGTCTTGTTAACGATTGCCTAGGATAATTCCGCACACCGACCCATCATTATTCCACACTCGCTATTTATAATATTTAGTAATATATTCTAACTTTATGATAACAGCACCTACTTTTATATTTTAGCTCTCCGATATCATGCAAAGTTATCCTCTTCATACCCACAACGTAGTTTTATTTCTTGTTTCTAGTTGGAAGCAAACATTCAGTGTACGTAGAGTCGTATCAGTGGAAGATAGGACTTGAGATAATATTGATCTTACCTTTAGCTCCTTGTGGGTTCGACACTCCATACTTATCACTTCCACCTTTGGGAATTGCTACGATGATTCCCTGCACTTGGGGATTATCAAGCTCGTTTCTCGCGCCGTTGCCGGGGAGCAATAGCTTGGGGTTGATATTCTTGTGTATGCTTGTTTGCTTTCTTCACCGAGTAGATTTTGTTTTTCCTTTTTTTGTTTCTGTTTAGTTGTGGGTGAAACATACAATTTTTTTAAAAGAATGAAAATACAAAAAAATTACTTGCCTCTCATACCTAAAAAGTTTTTCAATAAGAGAAGTGATTGGAAGGTTATGCATTGGAGAAATGAGGGTCGACCTTGAGCACTTGTGTTCATGCTCATGGAAACAATGTAAAAAAAATTCATGGAAGCTTCTCTGAAAATAATTATCCCCTTGTATATATCCATTGTATTATAAAAATAATGTGCCAAGCCTTGGTTTTAGGACGATTAGATTGCTTGTTTACTTTGTGCAGTACAAAAACGGAAACTTTGGCTGTAGCGCATGATTTTATATTTTTTAATGGAAAGTAAAATGGGTCTGAAACTTTTTGCACATTATTTCTGTACAAAGTTTTTAAATTTTCATATTTTTTAGAATTTTTTGGAGTTACAGTAGTTTACTAAATTTCCAGATTACTACAGACTGTCCTGTTTTTGACAGATTATGTTTTCTATGAGTTGTTCGCTTATTTTGATGAATCTATGGGTAGTCTCAGGGGGTATGAACCATGGTGAAGTTGGAATATAGTAGATATAGTTCCAATATGAAATTGGAATAAGTTTGCAGCAGTACCTAAAGGTAGTGATTTGCTTTATTACACTAACGGATCTCACAAAGTTTTTTTTAAGTTTTGTGTGGATGAAGTGTTCGGAGATCGAGGAGCTATCAATATGAGAAGAATAAAAAGAGGCAAGAGCTCAATCTTGGGGATGACCAAGACACCCCAAGTAAATATTTCAAGTATACTCAAGCATCTAAGCTTGGGGATGCCCCGGTTGGCATCCCATCTTTCTTCTTCAACAATTATCGGTATACCTCGGTTTTTGTTTTGTTCACATAATTTGTGTCCTTTGTGTTTTTGTTTTTCCTTTAAGAACCATGCTAGTATGAGATAGCCCTTTATTGATTTATAGAATACTTCATGTGCTTCACTTATATCTTTTAAGTATGATCTTATAGAATTACTCTTTGTGCTTCACTTAAATCTTTTGAGTATGGTTTTATAGAATGCTTCATCTGCTTCACTTATTTATTTTGAGCTTGGATATTGGTTAGTCTATATTAATTGCAGAATGCTCCATGAAATTCACTTATATCTTTTGGAGTATGAATAATACTATCATCTAAAGTCGATTTAGAAGAAGTTTGCTCCCACTATTCCGAATGAGAAGAAATTTGCTTGTGTGAAGACTAGTAAAATTTGTATGCTTGTAGATCATGAACAGAATGCTTTATGTGCTGGTTATATTGTTGAAATCATTCATGATGCTACTGAAAATTATTATGAGGGAGGAATACATGCTTGTAGGAGTTGCAATAATATCAAGTTTCCTCTCTATGTGCTTAAAGTTTTGAAGTTATACTTGGTTAGCCTTCCTATGCTAGTTGATTCTTGTTCCCATAAATTGTGTGCTCACAAAATCCCTAGGCATAGGAAGTGGGTTAGGTTCAAATGTGGTACTCATATTCTTCATGATGCTCTCTTTATGTTTCAATTCTTATCTTTTATGTGAGCATCATTGAAATCGCCGTGCCTAGCTAAAAGGCATTAAGGAAAAGCGCTTGTTGGGAGACAACCCAATATTTACCCTTACTGTTTTTGTGTGTTCTCATGATTAAGCTACTGTAGTAATCATGTATTATAGCTTTTTTTCAATAAATTGCCAATTAAGACCTTTGGGAAGACTTGGGTGAAAATTAATGTGATCTTGCTGTAAAAAAATAGAAACTTTGCGCTCACGAGATTAGCTGTCATTTTTTACAGAAGAGTGTGATTGAGTTGATTCTTTTCTCAGAAGATTATTAGACAAATTCCTCTCGTCCTCCAATTTATTTCATAATTTTTGGAGTAGCATAAGTATGGTTGGTGTTCAGATCATTACAGACTGTTCTATTTCTGACAGATCCTGTTTTCATTGCATAGTTTGCTTGTTTTCTAGTTTCTATGGCTTATATTTCTCAATATAAATTGTAGAAATGATATGGTACAGTAGGCATTGTGTGAGAGCAATTATGAACCTTGTCTTTGACAGGACCAAAGTGAATGGTTTACTCTTTATCATATTAACCTATCTCACAAAGTTCCGTTAAGTTTTGTGTGATTGAAGTTTTCAAGCTTCGTGTGAGATATCGATATAAGGAGAATAAGGAGTGGAAAGACCCTAAGCTTGGGGATGCCCAAGGAACCCCAAGGTAATACTCAAGGAAGACTCAAGCGCCTAAGCTTGGGGATGCCGCGGAAGACATCCCCTCTTTCGTCTTCAAAACTACCGGTATACCTTACTCAGAGCTATATTTTTATTCGTCACATGATATGTGTTTTGCTTGGAGCGTATTTTCAATTTTACTTGCTGTTTAAATAAAATCATTGGATCTCAAATATTGAATGAAAAAGAATCCTCCCATGGCTAGTTAATTATTTGACTACTCAGTGTCCTTCACTTATATCTTTTTGGAGTAGTTTGTCATTGTGACGCCCTCGATTCAATCGTACACTAATCATACACGCAAATGTATACGATCAAGATCAAGGACTCACGGGAAGATATCACAACACAACTCTAGACACAAATTAAATAATACAAGCTTGATATTACAAGCCAGGGGCCTCGAGGGCTCGAATACATAAGCTCGAAAACACAAGAGTCAGCGGAAGCAACAATATCTGAGTACAGACATAAGTTAAACAAGTTTTGCCTTAAGAAGGCTAGCACAAAAGAAACATTGATCGAAAAGGCAAGACCTCCTGCCTGGGAGCCTCCTAACTACTCCAAGTCGTCAGCGGCCGTCACGTAGTAGTAGGCACCCTCGGGGTAGCAGTAGTCATCAGTGGTGTCGTCTGGCTCCTGGGATCCGTCATCTGGTCGCAACAATCGGGTATGGGGGAAAAGAAGTAGCAAAGCAACCATGAGTACTCATCCAAAGTACTCGCAAGACTTACATCAGATCTAAACTAAGTATGAATCTGTATCAAAGGAAAAGGGTTGTATCTGTGGACTAAACTGTAGAATGCCAGAAAGAAGGGGAAAGGCTGGCCTATCGAAGACTAGCATCTTCAAGCATCTTGCAGCATATAGAAGAGTACGGACCAACATAATGTAAAGTAGTAGTGTTATCAACCTCGGCCAGAGATCCTTTCTCGACTCCCTGCGAGAAAGCAATCCCAGAGCCATACTATCCAGTTATCATCTCATATCCAAGTCTCATCTCCAAGTCTCATCACAAGTATCCAGTTCTAGTTGTATCGATCGGGATACAACTCCAAGTGTCCGTTACCGTAGGACAGGCTATCGATAGATGTTTTCTTCCCTGCAGGGGTGCACCAACTTACCCACCACGCTCGATTAACTCCGGCCGGACACACTTTCCTGGGTCATGCCCGGCCTCGGCCAAACAATACGCCGCAACCCGACCTAGGCTTAATAGAGAGGTCAGCACGCCGGACTAAACCTATGCCCCTAGGGATCATGGGCCATCTCCCCGGGAACTCCTGCACATTGCGAACGCGGCCGGTGAGCAAACCTAGCTACCTCCTTCAATAAGGCAGGAGCTTACGCAGTCCAACCCGGCGCGCGCCGCTCAGTTGCTGGCATCTATTAAGCTTCGGCTGATGTATACGACGCAGAACGCCCATACTATGCCCACGTGATGGTTAGTGCTATCAGGCCAGAGGCCCCTCGGATCAAATATCCAAATGGTAGTGGATTAGGAACGCGCGGTAACGAGCAGAGACTCATGATTGATGTGACCCCATCGCCCTGTCTCTAGTACTTGCGGCAAGGGCTAAGAATGCCCGGCCATGCCTCGTAAGTATCTCGCGGGCACCTTCCAGGTCAACCCGACTCCACACCACTCGCTATTAAGCTCGCGCGGGTACCCCTCAGGGTCGACCCGTCTTCAGTAACATGGTTCAGTGTAAAGTCATAGTAACCATAGTAACTGTGTGTCTAACACCAAAGGGAAAACACGAGGAATCACCCCCGGTGAATTCCACTCGATGTTGTCATCAAGGTGAACATAAGAGGATCCACCCTCGAGGTTCACGTTTCATGGGTTGCACGACAGAGCCGTAACGGAAGTGGTTAAGGAGGAAATCACCCTCGATGACCTCGACCATATAGCTACACTACGGAGATCTCATCAGGAGTCATGTAAGAGGTTCCACCCTCGGCACTCGATGGTAACTCTGCAGAGTAATACAACTAGGGGGGTGATATGCGGTGTCGGGGCCTGGACGTCGATCACGTTTTTTTAACCTGTGAACAGTAGGAGAACCTCCCACTGTTATGTTTGTATTAAGATGGTGATATACAATTTACATGGTGTATATACATGTGTCAACACCCCATTTGGGGTGTGAGAGGGAGCTAGACTACAGAAGAAAGGATGATAGGGATGAGATGTTTATGTTTTTCCTTGACCCTATAGGTTAGGAGAAAGAAATCTTTCTTAAATCTGTCTAGCCAAGAAAGTTTTGTTGGGACAATCCCCCTGAAGTGTTTATTGTTGCGTTCCTTCCACAAGCTCCATGCCGCAAGCAGGAACATCTCCATGAATAGAGGTTGATTCCGGTGCTGTTTGGCCATAGCCACATTCTGAAGGCGTGACATTCCTTGTGGCCAGGAGAGTCCCAGACTTGTCCAACATTCAATGCTGAATTGGCATTCGAAGAATAAATGCTCCAGGGTTTCCTCAATTTGCAGTCCACAAAGGATACAGTTGTGGTCTTCACCAATGTTGTAATGACGTCGTTTGAGCATATTCCTGGTATTAAGGCGATCAGTCAAAAGCAGCCACCCGAAAACCTTAATCTTCATGGTGGATCTTGACTTCCAAATCCAGCCAAAGGCCTCATGCGCTCGAACATCTCTGAAGTAGAATGTATAGTATCTATGAGCCGTGAATTGATCTGATCCCCATGCATATATCCAAACATCTGCCTCATCAGATAAGGTAATCGTAGCCAGGTCAGATTGCATTTGTCGAACTTCAGCGTGAGCTTGTTCTGAGAGTGGAAGGTGAAACGCCTCTCGCAGTGCCGTGATGGACAAGAAATCTTTGACCGACATGTCTTCATTTATGGCGTAGGAGAATGTGCGGGGATAGTTTTCAGCGATGATATTGTCTGTCCAAGAATCCTTCCAGAAGAGAACATTCTTGCCATTCGCTACCTGGACAGTAGAGATCCCCCTATAAATGGGCATTAGTTTTGCGACATCTCGCCACCAGAAAGATCCACATGTGTCTGAAGCATGTGGAATTCGGTTAGAGTAATATGTATTCTAGATTAGCTGGACTAGAGGAACATCCCACCTGTTATAGAATTTATGTAAGTATTTGAGTAAGAGGGCGTCTCCTTGAGTTCTGAGGTCAATTACACCTAGGCCACCGCATTCTTTGGGTTGGCAGACCATGTTCCAGGCGGCTAGGGAGTTGCATTTGTCACCTTGCTTAGTTTTCTTAGTCCACAAGCACTTTCTTCTAATCTTGTCCAGCAGTTCAATGATCTTGGTTGGCAGTCTGAGTGTGCATAGAGCAAAAATGATCAATGAAGTTATCACAGAGTTCAGCAGGGATAATTTTCCACCGTAGGATATCATGTTTAGAGTGGCAGTTAGTCTTCTTTCCATGGAGCAAACCAGCGGCATGAGCTCGATAATTGTTGGACGTGTAGTTCCAAGTGGGAGGCCCAAATAGGTAAACGGTAACTTGCCAATGACACATCCAAAGATATTTGCTATTTCCTGAGTTTTTTCCGGGTCACAATTCATTGTGATAAGAGTGGATTTATGAAAATTTATTTTCAACCCAATGGACGTGGCATAGTCATTTAAGATGTCCTTGATGGTAGTAGCTTGTTGGGTGCATGCGGGCATGAGCAAGATGGTGTCGTCTGCATATTGAATTACTGGGTAATCCTTCTGGTGTGGGGATGGGAACGGCAGGTGGATCAAGTGGCGCGCAAAAGCATCATTTATGGCCGCTTGCAAGAGGTCAGCCGCAAGAACAAAGATTAGTGGGGAGAGAGGGCCCCCTGCCTCACGCCACATTTGCAGTAGAATTGCCGACCAGGAGTGCCATTAAGAAGAACCGAAGATTTGCCCGAGGAGAAGATGCATCGAATCCATCCCAGCCATTTGTCATTGAATCCCATGCTTTTCATAATTTCAATCATTGCCTTATGTTCAATCGTATCAAATGCTTTGGCGAAATCTAACTTGAGAAGCATGATTTCCTTTCTGGAAGATTGGCATTGATATATGTATTCGTAAGCCCATGCAAGACAATCTTGTATGGTCCGGCCTTTAAGAAATCCATATTGATTCTTGTGCACAATTTTGAGGATGACTTTTTGAAGTCTATTAGCCAAGATTTTTGTAACAACTTTGAGACAACAGTTGAGAAGCGTTATCGGTCGATAGTCATTGAGAGACTCAGGAGTCCCAACTTTGGGGATGAGGGTGATGAAGCCCTCATTAATGCTTTCCAAATTGAGCTGTCCATTATGGAATTGATTGCACAGGTTATAAAAGTCATTCTTGATGATTGGCCAACATCGTTTTAAGAATAAACCATTAAAGCTGTCCGGACCAGGGGCTCTGTCAGCGGGCATTTCTCTCACAACTTTGTCAATCTCTTCATTTGTGAAAGGAATGGTCAGCTCATCGAGTCTGTTGCATTTCTTGATTATTCTGGCAAGGTTGAATTTCATATTGTATGGTCGTGATGTTCCCATCCTTTCTTTAAATGTCTGAAAGATTATAGACTCTTTTCCTGTATGATCCTCCACCAAGGTGCCATCTGGTGTTGTTAGAGTAGCAATGTTGTTCTTCCTATATCTTTCAGAGGCCAAGTCCTGGAAAAACTTGGAAGGCTCGTCCCCGAGCTTGACCCATTTGATAGTGCACCGCTTTTTCCAATAAGTTTGTTGATATCGTAACAATCTTATGATGTGTGCCTTGAGGATTCTTCGAAAATTAGCTTCAGGTATGGATAATGTCCGTTTATTTTCAAGCTCATCAAGCTCACAAAGGGCTTTATTTGAGTTCTCAATAGCCACAGATAGCTTAGAAATACCTTTGCTCCAATGTTTAAGGTCGTGTCTCAGAGTTTTGAATTTTTGGCACAAAATGGTGGCAGTATTTGAGGAGTGCACCGGTTTAGCCCAAGAAGATTCAACAATTTGCATGAAGCCCGGATGTTGGACCCAGAAGGATTCGAAGCGAAATAGTTTGGATTTAGGAATATTTGTTTCAATGGTAACCACACAGGGAATATGATCAGAGACTGGCTTACCGAGTGGTTTAACCAAAGTTTTTGGGTAAGACGTGGTCCAGTTGGTACTTGTAAAAAACCAATCCAATTGTTCTAAAAGAGGGTCCAACTGCATGTTGCTCCACGTGAAGGAACGTCCCTTGATAGGTAATTCAATAAGGCTTTGGCAACGAATGAAGTCGTTAAATGTGTTCATGTCATTAATGTTGCCTCCTGGTTTATTACGATTATCAGGGGCACGTATAAAATTAAAGTCGCCCACAAAGAGCCAATCTTCATTTGAGGGAATATTAAGTGAGCACAACCATTGGATGAATTGTTCCCTCTGCTCACCTTGGCAAGGACCATAGACATTAACCAACGTCCAACATTGCGCCGATTGAGTTGATTTGAAACGTGTGACCAGTGCAAAATCTTCAGATAGAAGCACATCAGCCGAGAAAATAGTGCTATTCCAAATAGTGGCAATACCCCCCGAAGCCCCCCGAGAAGGTATAAACGCAAATTGATCAAATCGACGAGGGCAGCAAGACTTAATGAAAGACAAATCAAAAGATGGTTTCTTAGTTTCTTGCAAACATATCACCGCACAGCGACTAGAGGTAATAGCATTTGAAAGCGCTAACTGCTTGTCCCCAGAATTTAACCCACGTACGTTCCAACATAAGACATTCCAGTTTACCAAAAGATTCATTGCTGAAGTAAAGAAAAAGGCCTGCAAAAGAGCGATTAGGTCGAGGCCGGGGGCTCCTCCTCCTGTGGAGCCAGGAGTGCTTCGTCCTTGAGTTCTTCAGTAGGAATTGCGCACAGCACCGTGCCAATCTGCTGGATCACCCTGACAGGTGTAGGCGGTGGGATCTGCTCAGCATCATTGACCTCCCTGATAGTGAGAGCAGTGGGGATCACCCGGGGTTTAACTTTAGAGGTTTTTGCCTTGCTGTCAGAGACCTGATGGACTTTAAAACCATCATATTTGTTGGTGCGTGCACTTCTACGCAGAGCAATAGCACATTCAGGGACAACAGATTTGCCTTTGCGGGTGAGGATCGTAGAGGAGCCAGCAAAATCTGAAACGGTTGGAGGAGGCTGCTACACTTGGTCGACAGGAACAATCTGCATGTCCAGTGATTCAGATAAGGCTTCTTCAGATACTGCAGTTTGATCAACCATATCCACACTGAGCTCCTGGCTAACAGCTTCAGAGAGGTCTTCAATGATAGCAGTTGAAGAAGAAGCATTTGCTATAGTTTTGGAAGCAGAGACCACTATCAGAAGACCCTCATTTTCAGAGATGGTGACTTTAAGAGTGACAGAATCTTGCTGAAAACCATAGTGGTTACTCCATGGGCCAAAAGAGGCCACAATGGGCTTGATAGCAGCAGCAAGATAAGTGTTTAACCTGAGCATGGGGATGCAGTCCCTGATGAGCATAGCAGGTACGAAATCTCCTTGAGTAGACATATCCAAATGCAGTCCAGCAGCAGTAAAATTTAGAGATAACTCCATCACATTATTGGGCAGATTTGCAGGTTCAGAACTGATAGGAAGAGCAATTTGACTGGTTCCAGGAGTAACCAAAGCAGGTACTGCAGTGCTAGACCCAGGAGTGGCCAATGCAGATGCATCATTGCTAGCTATAGGAGCACCAGTAGCATTTTGTGGCCAGTACTAGTTCATGAGGTTGACAGGCACAAGAACATATGAATCAGAGATGGTTGCACTGGAGTCTGAACTTGAGGGTACAGAAATAGAGTCATTCTAGGCCGCTCCAGGGCTATCATGTAAATTCTGTGGTGGCACAATGCCATGTTCAATCTGAAGCCCCTCCCCAGCCAACCATTGTTGGAAGTTGTACAGAGCAGGAGGTGCTTGTGGAGGAGGAGGTGGCCACACACCCCACTCAGGGTGAACCTCAATGTCATTACCCTCATCAACAACCACATTATCATCCTCATTGGCTGCAGCATCCGCCACTACATTCTGAGCCAGCCAGTTATGAAGCTGCTGTTGATACATTTGCTCTGCATTCAGACCATTCCCATGAAGCGGATGAGGAATACCATCAGGGGGTGGTGGATCTTCCCCGGCTGGAGGAACCTCAGGCAGGTGAGCATTCCAATCATTACTCCGAAGCATAGTAACAACAACCATCCAGCATTGCCTAGCCCCTCCAATCTGACGGACAACCAGACTTTTAGGCACTAAGCACAAGTGGATTACCCTGACTTTAACAAGCACCAGCCTCCTATCTCCTCTAGGATTATTCCAATCAACTAAAGCACCAAAAGAATCAACGGACTTGTGCATGTAGTGATGTGTCTGGTAATCGTAGGGGAAGCCCGCATACAGAATCCACACCTCCGGACCAAAAGTGGTCAGGCGCATGTTAAGGGTAGCATCATGCGGAACAAAAGAAATAACAGTGTGCTCCTCGACCTCATTTTCATCAAGCTCAAAGGTGGTTCCGACCACCGTATCCCGGATGACAGACGAGGCAAACCCAAACAAACCAATCCCTAGTGGATGATCCGAAACTTCAGAAGGGAAATAGTGTGATTCATGGAGCAGACCTTCGATGATGTTTCGCAGATCAGCTTTCTGGTGGAAGGGGACGAATCTGTTGGCCTCAGCAATGGCCAAGAAATCGTGGCGCAGAGGAGGGATTAGGCCGACGACCATGTCCGCACGCACCTTGCGGTCAGCCGGTCCAAGCTCAATGGTCATGCCTGGCGGAAGGTAGGGGACGATGTTGAGTGGATAGTTCGCCATTGGAGCGGTGGGGGGAGCAGGAGCAGAGGCGTGCCCAGACTGCAAGAAGGAAGAATGCGTATCGTCCGCCTCGTGTATTGATTTTGGAACCCAGACTCCTCGGCGCTTGTGCAAAAGTTTCTGACAGGCATCCACCGCGTGGCCACCGTGTCCATAGGATGAGCATCGCACGGCTGAGCGGCCCCGGGTGGCAGGTGGGTGTTGATAGGAAGTGGCAGTTAATTTCTGCGGTATAATCCCAGACATGACGCGATCATTATCTTTCCAACGATACTTTCCATGCGCCCTAGAATTAGAATCTTTGATCGATGGAAATGTATCAATTACAGAGAAACTAGAATTTTGTGCACGTAAAATTGGTCTCCAAAATAAGTAGCTAGTCCCTGGGGAGCCACATTGACGGAATAAGTGGCCCAAGAGCCCACAAGCCTCACAGTAGGATTTAGCTGGGCACTCAAAGAAAGCGTGGGCCGTAGCGGCGCATATGGTGCACGCCAAAGGTTTTGAAGCAGGTGGGCTGGGAACAGGGCAATCCTGTAGACACTGACAAGGGCTTTGAGAACAAACCTGGCAGCCCCGACTCGGGCAATTTGCCACCCGATGATCAATGCCATTGCAATTACTACATATGACCAATTTATTATAAATGAATTCCGGGGTGGGGACCGAGACCAAATTCCATAACGAAGCAATTTTTTCCACCGAGACACCCATATTGTAATGATCCAGAATGTGACGCAAAATAAATCCAGCAATTTGGTGCCAAGCCTGATTTTGGAAGATAGGCCCCTCAAATCGCCGTTGATTGATATCCACAACGTCAGCCGACCGACCAGACAAATCCACATTAATGTGACCAAAAGTCAGGGATTTAGCCATAAAAGGCTCATTACTAGGTACAGTACTTTCCTTACCAAGAGATTCATGTCGGCCAACCGGAGGCTGCCGGAGAGTGACCGGCGGCGAGCACGAAGTATTGTCCACACCATTAATCTGAACCGAAAATCCAGCTTGCGCGAGAACATTCAGAGACGAAGCCTCAATCACGTGACCACGATCAGACCTAAAACAATGTGCGGACTTGCATGCAATAGGTGATCTGGTGATGATCTCACGGTTTTACTGATCCAAGTGCCAGGAGTGAGGGTTGTGCATAGTGGAATGCAATCCTGGTCGAAAGAGACTAAAATGGCAGACGAAGTCCGGCCAAACTCGATCCTTGAGACCATAGATGAAATGACCAACCCGATTAGAGGCAACCGAGAACCGAAAACGACGGCCATCCAGATGCTTAACCCGTAAGCCCGATGGAATGCCTCCAATGGAGCATTGTAGAGCCAATGCAACAGATTCTTCATTAAGCGTAAAGGAGGCCGAAGAAAAGCTAACCACCAGAAAGAATTCCTTGCAACCATCGGAAGGGGAGAAGTGGATCGTAGATCCAAAACGTTGACGCACCTGAGCCGCGACCGCAAGGCCGGGGGAGAAATCCCAATGCAGAAGACCCTCCATGATGATCTAGATCCTTAGGCACCATTGTTGGGTGGAGGTGGGAGGAGGTGGAGAGGGAGCGCCATTAGCTTCCCCGTTGATAGCTCCGACTTTTGTTGTAGTTCGAATCGCTGACCAATATAGCCTCAAGTAAAGTTACCGATAGACGAAGATGAAAGAGGGGATCGACGTCGATCACGTTGATCGAGTCATCGAACATAAGCGAGGCAACTAGGACAAGGTGGGGTCACTGACGGATCTCTAACCAACCTATACTAAGCAGTTTAGGATAAGCAGGTAAGGTATAAAAGCAGGTAACAACAACAGGCTATGCATCAGAGTAGGATCATACAAAAAGCAGTAGCAGTTCTAATGCAAGCATGAGAGGGAAAGAAATGGGCGATATCGGAATGCTCAAGGGGGGTTTGCTTGCCTGGTTGTTCTGGCATGGAGGGGTCGTCGTCGACGTAGTCGATCACAGGGGCAACATCGGTCTCGGGGTCTACCGGAGAAAAGAGGGGGAAGAAACAGTAAATATAAAGCAACATAGCACCACAAAGCATAACATGACAATAAGATGTGCCGGGTGTGACCTAACACGGTAGGAGGTGGTACCGGTAAAGGGGGGAAACATCCTGGAAAGTATTCCCAGTGTTTCGCGTTTTTGGACAGAAGGATCGGAGGGAAAAAGTTGTGTGTTCGCTATGCTAGGGATGTGTGGCGGACGAACGGGCTACGTATTCGGATTCGTCTCGTCGTTCTGAGCAACTTTCATGCAGAAAACATTTTCATCCAAGTTACGATTTATTTTCTATTAATTTTTAAAGTTTTAATTCATTTTTTCATTAATAGAATTAATTCAAATCAAAACTACATTTACTGCATCAGCATGACGCCAGCGGTCAACATTGACCGTTGACTGGGTCAACTGACGCGTGGGGTCTGTTAGTCATTGACTGTTATCCTAATTAATAGTTTTAATTTAGTTTAGTTAGCTAATTAGACTAACTAACACTGGTTAATTAAGTTAATTAACTATCCTAATTAATTAATTATCATTTTAGAATTCATTTTCTGTTTCTGGGGCTGGGGCCCGTTTGTCATTGGCATAGAGGCCAAAGCGGGCATGCGGGTGCGGGCGAAGCCGCAGCCCGCCCGGTAGCAAGATGAGGCCGGAGCAGGGTCCACTCGGCGCGGCCGGTGCAGCCGGCCGGCACTGGCGCGGCCGAGCCGTGGTCAGCGGCAGGAGGCAGGGGGAGGCTGGTGCAGGGGGCACGGCGAGGGAACGACGGGTCGGCGGCGCGAGGCGGGCATCTGCAGGGCCGGCGAGGGGAGGAGGAGCAGTAGGGGAACCGGGGGCGACGACGCGAGGAGCAAGGGCGTCGGGGCAGGCACGCGCGAGCAGGGCAGGGAGTCGTGGGGGCGATTAAGGCCGCCAGCGAGAGAGGAGAGGAGCGCGGTGCGGGGGCCAGGGTCGTCGGCGGGCGCGACAGGAGGCGTCGTGTTGGGCGTTGCGGAGCAGGCCAGAGCGGGGGCGCGGTGGCCGGGCGTAGCAATGGCGGTGCGAGGTCCGCGGCGAGGTGAGCGTGGTGGCGCGGGCACGGCCGGCGCGTGATGGAGGAACGTAGCGGCAGTGGGGGAAAGAGGAGGCCGAGGGCCTCACCGGCGTTTGCAGGGGCACAGGGGGCGGCGAGGCTCGGGGTAGCGGCTCGTGGGGGAGGACGGGGACGACACGCGGAGACGACGGAGACAAGGCGACGAGGTTTGGGGCGGTTCGACGACGGCGTCGTGGTCGACGACGGAGAGGACGGCGACAACAGGCGCGGTGGTCGGGGCACCGATGGCGTCATGGACGCGGTCGTGGCCCGATTCAGATCCAAATCGGAGGTGGAGGGGATCGTGGGGGTGGGGGGGCGAGTGGTGGGGTATTGGGCTATGGTTAGACCGGGGTGGGGGATAAGGGAGTGAGGGGGGTCGGCTGGGTCGGTTTGGGCCGGCCTGATGCGGCCAACTGGGCCGGGGAGGGGGGTTTTGGCCCACGGGGCAAGGGGCTTTGTTTTGCTTTTCTCTCTTTTTCTTTATTTACTTTCTGCTTTACATTTATCCTTTTCGTTTTGCACTTTCTTTTAGCTAGCAATGTATTTTGTAAAAAGTGGGGCTTGGCCACTTAAATACCTTGCATTAGCTAGTGTTGCCATAAAAAGTTTGTGAGGCTTTTGAGTTTGTTTGAATTTTTCATAAATCGAAAGGCATTTAACTATGTTGTTCTAGCCACCGTTTTAATTATTAGCGTGCATTTGATATATCATAAAATTGTGGGTTTCAACATGAAAATTTCCCAATGATTATTTGCAACACATTGAACATTTTAGTTTTGTCATTAGAAAACTTTTACCGTTTGACTTAAATTCAAATTTGAATTTGAATCGGTTTTGAACTAACATGAGGTTAACAACAGTAATCATGGTGATGTGGCATCATTAGCAGGGAATTACTGTAGCTTGATTATCCGGGCGTTACAAATCTCCTCCACTACAAGAAATCTCGTCTAGAGATTTAAGAGGTGGAGTAAGAAGGAAGCTATAGGGACAATTGTCTGAAAGGATCAGCATCCGGTAGTTATCTCAAAGGAGATTGTAGAAGCACCAGGACGTATCGAGAGTGCTATATGGAGATTCAACAAGTTTTAACCAGGTAGGCATCCAGCTGATGCCTAAAATAGGCGATGAAGGGATTCAGAGCAAGGAAGAATAATGTCGCCTCTAATACCAAAATGAAACATGGTGAGGAAGTTAGCTCGTGTATTACATACGAAGTTGAGTGCCAAGAATATTTCAGAATCAAGGTTGTACAGGAGAGTCGGGTTCCGATCCTGTGGAAATGTGGGTTATGGGCCCACCATGTGGTTCAAAAGTAGGAAGGACGTCGGCATATTGCACGGTCATGGTAGCAAAGCATGGGAGAGGATAGTCTGTCAGTTATGTTGGCAACAACGTTGGTACCAAGGGCGAGGGACGAAGAGAACCATTTTCCTGCTCGTTGAACGGGGCAGACCAATAGGCAAAGTTCTCATCCATCGGGGGTTACCGGATTGTCATCAACAGTAGTAACAGGGTCTTACTGATAGAGTTGTACACCAAGGTGTTTACATAAGCAGGGAAATATCACTGCTTATATAATATAGATCACAATAAGGTTTAAACAAACCAATGGAAAGGAAAATGTAATTGTCAGATTAAACAGAACAATGGAAATGAAAATGTGTTTAACACATATTTCAGGGGTATATCCTTCCCAAGGACAAGCATAGCATGATATCCATGACTGGATAGAAGTATAAAACCATTTAGGTAAGGGGAAAGAAATTTCATGACATTACCCATACAATGGTGTTTGGATAAATGATCAAGAAACATTTAGTATTATGCTTCCAATGTTCTTGTTGATGTTTGAGTACCACTATCATGCTTCGGGATAGCATTGACATGGTCATCGGTTAAAGGTCGGACCTTGGATTCACAACGGATCCATCGGGAATTTTCTACAACATCTAAGGAAATTTTTAACAGGAAATAGATGGGGATGTGGCCGATGGGTTCAGCTGCAATCCATCGACATGTCAAACAAGATGTAATTCCAAAATTATATGAACAAGATTGTGTTGGGGAAAAGACAAGAATGTTGTCGATGATAACACAAATCATCGAGGGGCAAGGATTGTATTTCTCGTCATGAATTTGATTGATATCCTGGAAAAGCTCAGAATGTTGATGATGATCACGACACATTTGTCGAGAGATTTCATGAAGATGTAATCGATCGGCGATGACATCCAGTCAAAGGAATGACGAAGCGAAAGGTTAGTGGAACCATGGGTACGACACAAACTCGAAATTAAGCTTGATGTTCAAGGCAAAATGATAAGATGAGGAAGATCGACGTAAGCTTAGCTCATCGTCGGAAGTTGCTCCGGGCATAAGGACCAGGTAGCACAGTTAAAAAGTTGTCATGATAAAATATAGCCGATCAGGCTAGGAATGATGTGATGGGGTATAAAGCTTCCCAGTATCAAGTACTAGGTGTAATGCCAGAAGGTAAATCGGAGTAGAGGTTGGACAGGGGAAATGATTTGCAGAGGATAAGTAATTTTAACTTACCCAGTAAATGGGATCAAGGAGGAAATATGGTCGGGACCATAACTGCAAGGGATCAAATTTATGATACCGGAAGAATTACCCAAATGATTAAATATCCTTGCAAGAAGCTTTCATGATAAGTCCCACACCGTGTCCGTGGGCATGAACACAAGGTTCAAGGTCGACTCCCACTTCTACAATGCATAACCTTTCATTTTACTTCTCGCTCTTGATGAAGTTGTAGTATTGAAATTTTACCTGACAAAAAGCCAGTAGAGTATAACCCGCATAACTTTCGAGTTCACACAGATTAGGGAAGGCATAGGTTCAACCCATCGAGGCATCTTAGGAACATATATCATAAATTTCAAGAATAAATAACACAAGCTCGGTAGTAGAGCATGCTTGAGAAAGCGGAGGATACAATTTACCAATAGCATTATTTATCCGAGGATAGGCTCACAAGCTTATTGAATATGAAGGACGTTGTCGGATAAAATCCGAAAAAAGGGGGTCTGGTGGTCCACAAGGGATTTGATGTGAGCATCAGTATTCAACCAGAGGAAGAAGGAATGCAACGAGATCAGATTATAGAAACAACTGACTAACTCAAGGCTCGAATGCAAAGGAATTATAATTTCCAAGTCAACAAATCAGAAGCGAACGCACTGATAAAGGACGAGTAAGTTGTATAGACTTAGGGGTGCACTCGTCAATTTGATTGGTCGAGAACCAGTTCATGTTGAAAATGGCGTCTGAGCCAGAAGGAGGAATTCTATGATCTGGTTGAGGATTGCGTGCATTCGCAACACATTGAATCAAGGGAATCAAAATGATAACGACAAAGGATGACAATAAGATTACCAGACTTATGGTATTAACCATAATGCAAGCAAGCAAGAAATCCAAGAACAATAGGCTGTTGAGGAATTTCACAAGAACGAATGGTATTACGAAGACTTTTGTGAAGTACAAGAATCAACTGAGGATGAGCGGATACTCGATAGGTGCACAAAGTTATCCGTAGGGGTATTCAGATGACAAGGAACTGCAAGGCAGTAAGCTCAAAGGATTCTCGGAAAAAGGAGAGCAGTTCAGGGCATCTTGTAATAACAAGATCAATGGGATAGAATGTAAGATTGGCGAGTGTGTGTAGTTATCCATAAGGATATTTTGCTGGTAGGGAATTGCAAAGGCAATAGGTACAAAGTCTCGAGAGAATATCGTAGAGTATCTTCGGAATCTTCTGATGCAGCAGGCGATCATCTGAAATAAGGGGGCTCTCCGAGCGGATGCGATCACGAGATCCTAATGTTCGAGTTAGTAAAACCATTTAACCCGAATAGAAGAGAGATCAGAGTCCCAGAGTATAGACGAGGAATAAAAGATCCTAATACCACCCAATGGCGACGTGTGCCCGTAAGCCACACGGCCAAGTTAGTAAAAGTTTTTGTAGTGACTAGACTCAACTTCGGCCAAGGAGTTGGAAAGGGGGCTACCTACAGGCAGTCGGCTCTGATACCAACTTATGACGCCCTCGATTCAATCGTACACTAATCATACACGCAAATGTATAGGATCAAGATCAAGGACTCACGGGAAGATATCACAACACAACTCTAACACAAATTAAATAATACAAGCTTGATATTAGAAGCCAGGGGCCTCGAGGGCTCGAATACAGAAGCTCGAAAACACAAGAGTGAGCAGAAGCAACAATATCTGAGTACAGACATAAGTTAAACAAGTTTTGCCTTAAGAAGGCTAGCACAAAAGAAACATTGATCGAAAAGGCAAGGCCTCCTGCCTGGGAGCCTCCTAACTACTCCAAGTCGTCAGCGGCCGTCACGTAGTAGTAGGCACCCTCGGGGTAGCAGTAGTCATCAGTGGTGTCGTCTGGCTCCTGGGATCCGTCATCTGGTCGCAACAATCGGGTATGGGGGGAAAGAAGTAGCAAAGCAACCGTGAGTAGTCATCCAAAGTACTCGCAAGACTTACATCAGATCTAAACTAAGTATGAATCTGTATCAAAGGAAAAGGGTTGTATCTGTGGACTAAAGTGCAGAATGCCAGAAAGAAGGGAAAAGGCTCGCCTATCGAAGACTAGCATCTTCAAGCATCTTGCAGCATATAGAAGAGTACAGACCAACATAATGTAAAGTAGTAGTGTTATCAACCTCGGCCAGAGATCCTTACTCGACTCCCTGCGAGAAAGCAATCCCAGAGCCATACTATCCAGTTATCATCTCATATCCAAGTCTCATCTCCAAGTCTCATCACAAGTATCCAGTTCTAGTTGTATCGATCGGGATACAACTCCAAGTGTCCGTTACCGTAGGACAGGCTATCGACAGATGTTTTCCTCCCTGCAGGGGTACACCAACTTACCCACCATGCTCGATTAACTCCGGCCGGACACACTTTCCTGGGTCATGCCCGGCCTCGGCCAAACAATACGCCGCAACCCGACCTAGGCTTAATAGAGAGGTCAGCACGCCGGACTAAACCTATGCCCCTAGGGGTCATGGGCCATCTCCCCGGGAACTCCTGCACGTTGCGAACGCGGCCGGTGAGCAGACCTAGCTACCTCCTTCAACAAGGCAGGAGCTTACGCAGTCCAACCCGGAGCGCGCCGCTCAGTCGCTGGCGTCTATTAAGCTTCGGTTGATGTATACGACGCAGAATGCCCATACTATGCCCACGTGATGGTTAGTGCTATCAGGCCAGAGGCCCCTCGGATCAAATATCCAAATCGTAGTGGATTAGGAACGCGTGGTAATGAGCAGAGACTCACGATCGATGTGACCCCGTTGCCCCGTCTCGAGTACTTGCGGCAAGGGCTAAGAATGCCCGGCCATGCCTCGTAAGTATCTCGCGGGCACCTTCCAGGTCAACCCGACTCCACATCACTCGCTATTAAGCTCGCGCGGGTACCCCTCAGGGTCGACCCGTCTTCAGTAACATGGTTCAGTGTAAAGTCATAGTAACCATAGTAACTGTGTGTCTAACACCAAAGGGAAAACCCGAGGAATCACCCCCGGTGAATTCCACTCGATGTTGTCATCAAGGTGAACGTAAGAGGATCCACCCTCGAGGTTCACGTTTGATGGGTTGCACGACAGAGCCGTAACGGAAGTGGTTAAGGAGGAAATCACCCTCGATGACCTCGACCGTATAGCTACACTACGGAGATCTCATCAGGAGTGATGTAAGAGGTTCCACCCTCGGCACTCGATGGTAACTCTGCAGAGTCATACAACTAGGGGGGGTGATGTGCGATGTCGGGGCCTGGACATCGATCACGTTGATCGAGTCATCGAACATAAGCGAGGCAACTGGGACAAGGTGGGGTCACTGATGGATCTCTAACCAACCTATACTAAGCAGTTTAGGATAAGCAGGTAAGGTATAAAAGCAGGTAACAACAACAGGCTATGCATCAGAGTAGGATCATATAGAAAGCAGTAGCAGTTCTAATGCAAGCATGAGAAGGAAAGAAATGGGCGATATCGGAATGCTCAAGGAGGGTTTGCTTGCCTGGTTGTTCTGGCAAGGAGGGGTCGTCGTCGACGTAGTCGATCACATGGGTAACATCGGTCTCGGGGTCTACCGGAGAAAAGATGGGGAAGAAATAGTAAATATAAAGCAACATAGCACCACAAAGCATAACATGGCAATAAGATGTGTCGGGTGTGACCTAACGCGGTAGGAGGTGGTACTGATAAAGGGGGAAACATCCAGGAAAGTATTCTCGGTGTTTCTCATTTTCGGACAAACGGACCGAGGGAAAAAGTTGTGTGTTCGCTATGCTAGGGATGTGTGGCGGACGAACGGGCTACGTATTCGGATTCGTCTCGTCGTTCTGAGCAACCTTCATGTAGAAAACATTTTCATCCGAGTTACGGTTTATTTTCTATTAAGTTTTAAAGTTTTAATTCATTTTTTCATTAATAGAATTAATTCAGATCAAAAATATATTTACTGCATCAGCATGATGTCAGCAGTCAACATTGACTATTGACTGGGTCAACTGACGCGTGGGGTCTTTTAGTCATTGACTGTTATCCTAATTAACAGTTTTAATTTAGTTTAGTTAGCTAATTAGATTAACTAACACTGGTTAATTAAGTTAATTAACTGTCCTAATTAATTAATTAATTATCATTTTAGAATTCATTTTTTGTTTCTGGGGCTGGGGCCCGTTTGTCATTGGCATAGAGGCCAAAGCGGGCATGCGGGTGCGGGCGAAGCCGCCGCCCGCCCGGTAGCAAGACGAGGCCGGAACAGGGTCCGCTTGGCGCGGCCGGTGCAGCCAGCCGGCGCTGGCGCGGCCGGGCCGTGGTCAGCGGCAGGAGGCAGGGGGAGGCCGGTGCAGGGGGCGCGGCGAAGGAACGGCGGGTCGGCGGCGCGAGGAGGGCATCTGCAGGGCCGACGAGGGGAGGAGGAGCAGCAGGGGAACTGGGGGCGACGACGCGAGGAGCAAGGGCGTTGGGGCAGGCACGCGCGAGCAGGGCAGGGAGTCGCGGGGGCGATTAAGGCCGCCAGCGAGAGAGGGGAGGAGCGTGGTGCGGGGGCCAGGGTCGTCGGCGGGCGCGACAGGGGGCCGGCGTGTTGGGCGTTGCGGAGCAGGCCAGAGCGGGGGCGCGGTGGCCGGGCGTAGCAAAGGCGGTGCGAGGTCCGCGGCGAGGTGAGCGTGGTGGCGCGGGCACGACCGGCGCGTGATGGAGGACCGCAGCGGCAGTGGGGGAAAGAGGAGGCCGAGGGCCTCACCGGCGTTTGCAGGGGCACAGGGGGCGGCGAGGCTCGGGGTAGCGGCTCGTGGGGGAGGACGGGGACGACACGCGGAGACGACGGAGACAAGGCGACGAGGTCCGGGGCGGTTCGGCGACGGCGTCGTGGTCGACAACGGAGAGGACGGCGGCAACAGGCGCGGTGGTAGGGGCGCCGATGGCGTCGTGGACGCGGTCGTGGCCCGATTCAGATCCAAATCGGGGGTGGAGGGGATCGTGGGGGTGGGGGGAGCGAGTGGTGGGGTATTGGGCTATGGTTAGACGGGGGTGGGGGATAAAGGAGTGAGGGGGTCGGCTGGGTCGGTTTGGGCCGGCCTGATGCGGCCAACTGGGCCGGGGAGGGGGTTTTGGCCCAGGCGGCAGGGGGCTTTGTTTTTCTTTTCTCTCTTTTTCTTTATTTACTTTCTGCTTTACATTTATCCTTTTCATTTTGCACTTTCTTTTAGCTAGCAATGTATTTTTAAAAAAGTGGGGCTTGGCCACTTAAATACCTTGCATTAGCTAGTGTTGCCATAAGAAGTTTGTGATGCTTTTGAGTTTGTTTGGATTTTTCATAAATGGAAAGGCATTTAAATATGTTGTTCTAGCCACCGTTTTAATTATTAGAGTGCATTTTATATATCATAAAAGTGTGGGTTTCAACATGAAAATTTCCCAGTGATTATTTTCAACACATTGAACATTTTAGTTTTGTCATTAGAAAACTTTTACCGTTTGACTTAAATTCAAATTTGAATTTGAATCGGTTTTGAACTAACATGAGGTTAACAATAGCAATCGTGGTGACGTAGCATCATTAGCAGGGAATTACTATAGCTTGATTATCCGGGCGTTACAATCATTTACTCACGTGCTTCACATATATCCTATGAGTAAATGGTTGAATTAATTGAATATCATAAATCTGAATTTATATAAGTTTCATATTCTTACAACATGGGGAGTAATGACTTCCTACATAATAAGTATAGGTAGTAAACTTATTGGAAGTTAGCAAATGCAGAATTGGTCACTTGAATAATTCATGAAAGAATATTGAAAGAAGAGAGATTTCACATATAAATATACTATCTTGGACATCTTTTGCAATTGTGAGCACTCATTAAAATATGACATGCTAAAAGGTTGATGTTGGAAAAGGAAGACAACTTAATGTGTAATGTTTTCCTATATCCAAAACGTTATATTGTCTTGGATCATCCAACATGTTGAGCTTGCCTTTCCCTCTCATGCTAGCCAAATTCTTTGCACCAAGTAGAGATACTACATGTGCTTCCAAACATTCCTTAAACCAGTTTTGCCATGAGAGTCCACCATACCTACCTATGGATTGAGTAAGATCCTTCAAGTAAGTTATCATCGGTGCATGCAATAAAAATTGCTCTCTAAATATGTATGATCTATTAGTGCGAAGAAAATAAGCTTTATACGAACTTGCGATAGGGAAGAAATAAAAGCGACGGACTGTATAATAAAGGTCTTTATCATAAGAGGCAATATAAAGTGACGTTCTTTTGCATTAAGATTGTGTGCATTCAACCATAAAAGCGCATGACAACCTCTGCTTCCCTCTACGAAGGGCCTATCTTTTACTTTTACCTTCTACCCTTATACAAGAGTCACGGTGTTCGTCACCTTTCCTTTTTACACTTTTTCCTTTGGCAAGCACTTTGTGTTGGAGCGATCCAGATATATATATCCACTTGGATGTAGGTTTTCATAAATTATTATTGTTGACATTAGCCTTGAGGTAAAAGGTTGGGAGGCGAAACTATAAGCCCCTATCTTTCTCTATGTCCGATTAAAACTTTGAACCCATAAATATCACATGAGTGTTAGCAATTGTGAAAGATTAAATGATAGTTGAGTATGTGGAGTTTGCTGAATCAAAGCTCTTACATAGACCCTTCCCAAAAATAATATGAATTGCAGTTGTTTGATGACTAAGAGGACGGTTTGTTAGTTTTCAAGAAAGTTTATGATCTATACTTTAACATGTGAATAGCTTGTTACTTGATCATGAGAAGTTCCATGAGTTGAGCTACTGTTATGATATATAATGATGCTAGAAAAAGTGATTGGAACTATCATTGATCAAACTTATGCACTTGCTAGCATTCACACTTCATAAATTATTTCTATTATCATTTACCTACTCGAGGACGAGCATGAATTAAGCTTGGGGATGCTATAATTTATGAAGTATTCATGCCAAGTTTACAATAGTTTTATATGATTTTGGTATGATTTGATTAGAACTAACTCGGACTAACGCTGTTTTCAGCAGAACTACCGTGGTGTTATTTTTGTGCAGAAATAAAAGTTCTCGGAATGCGATGAAAATCAATGGAGAATTTTTCTGGAAAATATAAAAAATACTGGAACAAAAATCTACTGGAGGGGAGTCCCGTGGGCCCCACGAGGGTGGGGGTGCACCCACCCCCTGGGGCGCGCCCCTGTGCCTCATGGACTTCCCGTGGGGGCCCCTGACTTGTTCTCGACGCCAACCTCTCCTATAAATGCCCAAACCTCTAGAAAATAACCTAGATCGGAAGTTCCACCAACGCAAGCCTCTGTAGCCACGAGAAATCAATCTAGGTCCTCTCTGGCACCCTGCCGGAGGGGGCCGTCATCACCGGAGGCTACGGAGGAGGATCCCGGAGGGGTGTTACGTCTCCAACGTATCTACAATTTTTGATTGTTCCATGCTATTATATTATCTGTTTTGGATGTTAATGGGCTTTATTTTACACTTTTAGATTGTTTTGGGGACTAACCTATTAACCCAAGGCCCAGTGCAAATTGCTGTTTTTTTGCCTATTTCAGTGTTTCGCAAAAAAGGAATATCAAATGGAATCCAAACGGAATGAAACCTTCGGGAACGTGATTTTTGGAACAAACGTGATCCAGAGGACTTGGAGTGGACGTCAAGAAACAAACAAGGAGTCCACGAGGCAGGGGGCACGCCTACCCCCTAGGCGCGCCCTCCCCACTCGTGGGCCCCTCGTGACTCAAACGACCTACTTCTTCCTCCTATATATACTCATATACCCGGAAAAGATCCAGGAGCACCACAAAACCCTATTTCCACCGCCGCAACCTTCTCTACCCAAGAGATCCCATCTTGGGGTCTTTTCCGGAGCTCCACCGGAGGGGGCATCGATCACGGAGGGCCTCTACATCAACTCCATGGCCCCTCTGATGATGTGTGAGTAGTTTACTTTAGACCTTCGGGTCCATAGTTATTAGCTAGATGGCTTCTTCTCTCTCTTTGGATCTCAATACAAAGTTCTCCTCAATCTTCTTAGAGATCTATTTGATGTAACTCTTTTTGTGGTGTGCTTGTCGAGATTCGATGAATTGTGGGTTTATGATCAAGTCTATCTATGAACAATATTTGATTCTTCTCTAAAATCTTTTATGTATGATTGGTTATCTTTGCAAGTCTCTTCAAATTATCAGTTTGGTTTGGCCTACTAGATTGATCTTTCTTGCAATGGGAGACGTGCTTAGCTTTGGGTTCAATCTTGCGATGGTCGATCCCAATGACAGAAAGGGAAACGACACGTATTGTATTGTTGCCATCGAGGATAAAAAGATGGGGTTTATATCATATTGCTTGAGTTTATCCCTCTACACCATGTCATCTTACCTAATGCGTTACTCTGTTCTTATAAACTTAATACTCTAGATGCATGCTGGATAGCGGTCGATGTGTGGAGTAATAGTAGTAGATGCAGGCAGGAGTCGGTCTACTTGTCACGGACGTGATGCCTATATACATGATCATGCCTAGATATTCTCATAATTATTCGCTTTTCTATCAATTACTCGACAGTAATTTGTTCACCCACCGTAATACTTATGCTATCTTGAGAGAAGCCACTAGTGAAACCTATGGCCCCTGTGTCTATTCTCCATCATATTAATCCTCCGTCAACAAGCTATTGATATTGCCTTTTATTTTGCAATCTTTACTTTTAATCTTTATCATAAAAATACCAAAAATATTATTTTATCATCTCTATCAGATCTCACTCTCGTAAGTGACCGTGAAGGGATTGACAACCCCTTTATCGCGTTGGTTGTGAGGTTCTTATTTGTTTGTGTAGGTACGAGGGACTTGCATGTGGCCTCCTACTGGATTGATACCTTGGTTCTCAAAAATTGAGGGAAATACTTACGCTACTTTGCTGCATCACCCTTTCCTTTTCAAGTGAAAACCAACGCAGTGCTCAAGAGGTAGCAAGAAGGATTTCTGGCACTGTTGCCGGGGAGTCTACACACAGGTCAAGACATACCAAGTACCTATCACAAACTCTTATTCCTCGCATTACATTATTTTCCATTTGCCTCTCGTTTTCCTCTCCCCCACTACACCCTTGCCATTTTATTCGCCCTCTTTTTCTGTTCCCCTTCTCTTCTCCAGTTCGCCTCCTTTTGCTTGTTTCTTGTTTGCTTGTGTGTTGGATTGCTTGCTTTTCACAATGGCTCAAGGTAATACTAAATCATGTGATTTTTCCAATACCAACAATATTTATTTTATTAGCACTCCTATTGCTCCTCTTACCGATGCTGAATCTTGTGAAGTTAATGCTGCTTTGCTGATTCTTGTCATGAAAGATCCGTTTTCCGGCCTTCCTAGTGAAGATGCCGCTACCCATCTAAACAACTTTGTTGATTTATGTGATATGCAAAAGAAGAAAATGTGGATAATGATATTGTTAAACTGAAGCTATTCCCGTTTTCTCTTAGAGATCGTGCTAAAACTTGGTTTTCGTCTTTGCCTAAAAATAGTATCTATTCATGGAATAAGTGCAAAGATGCTTTTATCTCTAAGTATTTTACTCCCTCTAAGATCATCACTCTTAGAAAAGATATTATGAATTTTAAACAACATGATCATGAACATGTTGCA